>NC_142803.1:76400979-76477809 GCF_049724085.1 Artemia sp. Qi Xiang Cuo
TGAACAAGGATGTAAGCTGACAAGTTTAATGAGCTGGAAGATAGAACTAATCAGATAAGGACCAAGTTTTGGTTCTTATCTGATTACTGTAGTTGGTTTGGTACTTTTGTCATGGGTCAAATGATGATAAATCATAATCTTGATGTTTTCAAACTGGTCTGAGACACAACCATTAGTAACAAAATAGCCCAAAACCGCTAAAAGCGGATTCAGATCGTGGTGAAATTTAAATTATATAATATTCAATAATATATTTACATTTTTAAAAACAATTTTACCTTTTAATTGAAACTAAAAAAAATGCTAAAAAAAAGATGACTCCATTTTAGTTCTCTAATCAAAAAACTCTAAGAAATAAATACTGGTATGTGTATGTTAAACTAAAAATCCAAGTACATTTATTTTTTACGTAAAGAGCAAATTTTGTTCTCGTCTTACAAAGGTATGGGGTTTTTCTGCTCTACTCATATTAATTCCTGCTCGTTTTTGGTTTTATTTATTTATTAATGGTGACTTTTGGTATTTTACACTTGATTTTTGGTATTTTATGCTTGATTTTTGGTATAAATATGAGCAGGAATATTTGACTATTTTCCTGCTCATATTTAGTTTAATGGATCTCTTTACTTTTCTTTGAAAAAACTGTTTTTGGAAAAGGTTTTTTAAATTAACAGAAGAAAGAAACAGTATTTTTTGCCATAATTTTCTATTTGGTGGGTGCTTCCAGACGATCTCAAAGCTGTTTCTAGGAAAAAAATCAGGGAATAGGAATCAAATCACCTTTTCCATGTGTGCAGGCATGATTCAAGTGATGATCAAGTTGATATTAGGTGGTATCATGGTCACTAATCTCATTGATTGTCTTTAAAATTATAGTTTGACTAATTGGACTTCTGCTTATGCTAGTTCTGTATTTCTTTAGCAAAATGATGAGCCCATAATCATACGTCAACCTTTAAATACGTATACCCTCCAGCAAAAGGAACTCGTTGATGGGGCCAAATCTACTTAACGTGGCCGTTATAAGAAAAATATAAATATAAAAAAGGGTAGCACTTTGGCATGTGCTACCTGTAATGCTTGTCATAAATAATTTCTAAGACTTCACTGGCTATGCATGAAAAAATAAAAACTTTGTGAAAAAGTGAGGTTATTTCCAACAGTGGAAAGAACTTGCTGGAAATATCCTCGATTTTCCTTCTTCACAATTTTTTCAAGTTTGGTTCTACTGTAGTTACTGTAGGTCCCCTTCCCCAACCCTTTTTTTACCAAAATCGTCGAAATTGTACGCTGGGGGAATTTGCCAAAATTATTATACAAAATTCTTTTTATGTCTTGCTTTCTCTTTTCCGTCTCAATTGTACACGCGGAGTGGTTAAGAGTAATTGTCCAAGGTAAATTTTCACCGGGATTGAATTATATAGAGGATATTTCTGTGGGGGAGGGGGGGGTCCCCATGGAGGTAGGGCCAGATTTCCTGGAATTATTTAAAAAATGATCAAAAATTAAAGTAAAAACAAACAAGTTTTTTCAACTGAAAGAAAGGATCAACATTAAAACTTAAAACAAATAGAAATTATTATGTATATAAAGGGGGTTGTCCCTTCCTCAGCACTTTGCTCTTTATGCTAAATTTTTAATTTTGTCCCAATCCTTTAATAATGACTCCTGAAACACAAGGGCCATTTAATTAGAACAATAAGACGCTTTTTTAAAAGTACTAAAAAACCCCCACGCTTCTTTTTCTCAAACTCATCTGATCAAAAATTTGAGATAACCACTTTGATCAGCATAGTTGAAAGGTCAATTAATCATGCCTCTGGGGATGACAGGAACCTGAAAGTCTCTGGGGAAAGTGTTGAAGTTTGGAAATTTGTCCTGTGTTTACATATAGTATTTATTATTGGGAAGTAAAGACATTTTTGGGGGAGGGTGATTTTTCTTTGGGGAAAATTTTCTGTAGGGGGGGGGGTTCCAACAGGAGAATTTACCGGGGGAAGGGAAGCTTACAGTGATGAACTTTCAAAGGGAAACTATATTTAAAAGAATTTACCGGAATTCTGATACAAAATTAATTTTATTTTACCTGCTTTCTTTCGCCAATTCAACATTTGAAGATATTCCGGGAAATAGCCAAGGTAAAATTTTCAAAGGAGTGGAAGTTGTCAGGTAGATATTGCCATGGTGAGGTGGGTTAATTTTCCACAGGAGAGATTCCTCATGGGAGAACTTCACGTGGGAGAAACGTTCTTTTGAGACAAAAAATTTCCGTAGAAGGAAGATTTCCAGCATGATTTTGAAAAACGATAAAAAAAATAAGTATTTTTTTTCAAAAGAAAATAGACTAAAAATAATTTTTCTGGTGGAATTGTCTGCAAGAAGTGTTTTTATGGGGACTTCCTAGCAGGAATAGAATTGTCTGGGGCAAGAAGGATCTCACGCAGGAAAAACTTTCCAAGGAGGAATATTCTGAGGAGGGGAGATTGTCCATGGAGAAGAAAGGTGTAATTTCTAGTGTTATTTGAAAAACCACCAGAAAATAAATAAAAAACAGATTTTTCTACTAAAAGTAATGAGCAGCATTAAAAAAAACAGAAATTATCCCATATACGAGGGTGGATCCCCCTGCTCAATACCTTACTCTTTACGCTAATTTTCACTTTTTGTACCAATTATTTAATAACAGCTCCTGAAACACAAGAGCCTTTTAATTAGTCTTTTAATCAGGAGATTTTTCAAAATACAAAAAGATACTTTGACGTGAAGAGCAAGGTATTGAGGAGGGGTTTATTTATGGTAAAATTTATGCTCTTTTAAGTTTTAATGTTGCTCCTTGCTTTTAGTTGAAAACAAAATGATTTATTTTATTAAATCACTGAAAGGCTGAACCAATTCTAACGAGAAAATATTGACTTTTTCAGGGTTTAAATGGTCAAAAATAGTCAGTAGCTTGTTTTTCTTCATCCTAAGCCAAAGTAATTCCAAAACAGGATTTATGTAGGCTTATGTTCATTCTTGTAATGGAAGTCTTTTTATTTTATTCAAAATTTGAAAAAAAAGGTGTAAAATACTCCTTAATTGCAAATTTTGTGATTAAATTTTACCAAACCCTAAAGTTAATCTGAGCAAAAAACTTGTCAGAAATATCGATATATCATTAAATCAAATATCACCCAACACTTAACTTTTACCTTTATGGTACTATATGGCTCATTTTTCACTTTACTAAAATGTAAGAAAAGGAGGGGGGGCGGGTCAGTTTTTATATATCCATTTTAAAGCTAATTTGTTGTTTTTTCATTTTTTTCAGATGGATAATTTGGATTTTCAATAAAAATATTCTAAAAAGTATTTTTGATTTCTAGATGGAGCAGCCCTATCCTTCCCCTAAAGGGCTGCTTGTGGTTATGCTAAAAAAAATTTCACCCTCTTTTCTACATTTATACAGAAAAAAACTTTTCCATTAAAAAATGCATTTTTAAAACTATTTTCATTGGAAAACAAAAACATAGCCCTACTCCCCTTGAGTATTGATAAATATATTGTTCTGCCATTTTCTTTAGTATTTCTAATAAGTTCAATTCGACTATCATCTTTAAGAAACATGTTCTGTACTGGCTGTAGCTGTACTAATTACAGTTACAAAATAGGTAAAGATCTAGAATAGTTTCTCTTCAGAAGGTGACATGCTAGAACAAGATAAAGAAAATATTTGTGTTTTGGACAATTAATTCCTGCCCCCCCTCCTTAAAGGTTCTTCATAGCGCTATAATAATTGACTAAATCATATTTAAGAACAGTTAAAATTGAAGAAACAAAGGAAATATGGGGAATACATTTAGGACCAGTACTGGTTATAAAGAGACATGTTAAGAAAATAATTTTGACTTCATAATAGGCCTATGCATAATAGCCTAATCTAGGGTTAAAAAACAATATACAGTTGTGTAAAATTATGTAAGACAATAAAATTCTACTTTAGCTAATTTTGGCTATCTTGGAAAGGGGCTAGGTTAGAAAAATAAAAATTTCAGGGATGGGTCTACAGGCTAAAAATATGGGTCAATATTTACCAAATCATATTATTGAGTTAGGAATAAAGTGAATACACCATTCAATCCCTATTTTTATGCTGATTACGAATATAACAATCATTTCTATTGGAAATGAATTTTAGCCCCCCCCTATATAGATCTGTGCCAATTCAGGGTATATATTTCTACATTAGGGGGGGGGGGGTAAAGTTTAAACTTACCTCGCATTTACATCAGAAATAAAATTTGCCTCCCCCCTAATGTAGAAATATATACCCTGAATTGGCATAGGCTATATAGGGGGGGGGGGGGGAGCTAAATTTCATTTCCAATAGAAATGATTGTTATATTCATAATCAGCATAAAAAAAGGCATCGAATAGTGTATTCACTTTATTTAAAACTCAATAATATGATTTGGTAAATATTGACCAAGGTTTGTCCCAGGAAGGTACTTTGAAGTACCTACCTCCACTCCTTCTCCCTCTAGAGTGTCCTGACCTTATATGACCTTAAAAAATCTGTGTATTATAAAAGTGAAACTGTGGAAAATAGATCTTCTGCTTAAATAAGTATCACACAATTGTTTTCAGCTTCACAACTTTGCTCTATCCCAATTTATATGGTTTTAAAGCTATGCAAACACATTTCCTAAATTTTGAAAAAAACAACATTTATGTGGCTTAAAATTTTGCTCAATTAACGGGAATTGCATTTTCAGAACCAAGGCCAGAAAAAAATATATAGATCACTGAAAATTAAGGTAAAATGTGGCTTGATCAAAATTTCAATAGGTATAGACCTGTCATGTAGAAAAATTTCAGGACCCTCTAGAGGGAGAAACAGTGGGTGTAGGCTCTTCAAAATACTTTCCTAGGGCATACTATAGCCTGTAGACCCATCCCTGAAATTTTCATGTTCTTAACCTAACCCCTTTTGAAGATTGCCAAAAGTACCTAAAGTAGAATTTTTCCTCAATCTAAGGTATAGGCCTATATTAATATGGTTTTATTAAAATTATTTAAGATGAAACACCTGAAATTTTTAGTTTATTTACGTACCTACAATGACCTCAATTTGGAAATACCAATTATCCTATTTGGATGAATATATTCTTTTAGTTTTTCAGTTTTATTCACATATTAACAGAAAGCTGATTTTCTTCTGATTCTAAAAATGTAACTTTTATTGTTTGATGTTCATTCTATAAATCACAAATAATAGGCTAAATATAATTTTTTCTTGTCAAAAGAGACCACATTTTTCATTTATGCTGACAAATTATTGGTGAAAATTTGACCAAGAAGGCAGAGTTCTTGTTACTGCTCTCACATTGCATCATGCTGTAGTGAAATAGGGGTGGTCCAAAAACCCATTGCTATTTTCTGGAATGCCAATGAAAAGTGGTCTTTCCCAGAAAAAGGTTTTTTACTCTAGTTAACATATTTTCCAGAGGGAGCACCTTTATCATCACTATTTTCACTGTTGTACAATTATCTTTTACAAAATTGTGTAAAATAAACATTTGATTGTATTTTTCTGTTTTCAATTATTCTATATAGGGAAGTTAAACTCATTAAACACCATATATATATATATATATATATATATATATATATATATATATATATATATATATATATATATATATATATATATATATATATATATATATATATACGCTGATGACGTCCTTCTGCTCAGTAGATCCAAAGCAGACTTACAAGACAACCTGAATTGACTCTTAAGTGATTTTCAATCTATTGGGCTTTCTTACCAATATTGATAAGTGCAAATTTTGTCCTTTAATGCATCGCAAAGTGATTCTGTCACTCTCAGAAATCATGTTGTCCCTTCAGTATTGGAGCTGAGATATCTTGGTATTATGATTGTGGAAACAATCATCAAAACTAGACAAGCAATTGTTAAGCAAACAACTAAAACCATTAAATGTGCTTATGCGTCTGTAGTGCTGAATTGTGGACAGTACTCCAGGAAATCTCTTGCCTCAATTTATTGTTCAGTCTGCTCACCACACATAACCTACCTTGCCAGTGCATCCCAAACGCTGTCAGTGAGAGACACTGAAAACATCAAAAAGTGTTACTATAAATTTACAAAATTTTTACTGTACATACCCTAGCGTTATAGGAATTCCCGCCATGAAAAATATGGTCTTAAAGAGCCATCTAAACAATGGTCTAGCATTCGAAATAATTCAGTGCTTAGACGACGTTTCTCACCTTTATTTACTTGAGTGTCGTGAACTAAATTGAGTTTTTTATCTTTATCTTTTTGAAGCTGGTTTCTTTTTCTTTTCTTTTTTCTTTTTGTAGTGCTCCAGTATAATCTATTTTTGTAGATGGTGGGTGAATAAATGTTATTATTATATATATATATATATATATATATATATATATATATATATATATATATATATATATATATATATATATATATATATATATATATATATATATATATATATACCTCCACCCTGGGGAAATTACAATATCTTTTTTAAAGTTGTGACCTATTTAGATCATTTGTGGCCAGAAATGTCAATATAATGTACTACAGTAATTACTTGGCTAAAAAAAAAAAAAAAAAAAAAAACTTTCTTCCAACTTTATTAACTGAAATAAATGAGCACTTGAACAAGGTCTAGACCCAACACATCAATCCAGTTCCCCAGGACAAAACAGTATATCCAATCTGACAATCCGAAAATCAAGTCCAAAATAGAGCAAAATCAGCATCAATAAGTATACGTCAATGTTCCGAAACCAAGCTATAACACCTTAAATCTACAATAACATTATATTCCTAAGGTGATCACCACATATAGGGGCTCATCAGATGAAAACTCATTGCCTAAATGGGTTTTGGCACTTAAATTTCATTACCCAGGCAATATGAGCGCGCCATGCCATAATCTGGCATACCCCTATGTAGTGACACCTATGGAATAAACATAAACAAAATTCCAAATATCCAAAAATAAAAATATATACCCCAGAAAAATTATTTCAAGCATCCGTAACCAACCTTCAAATAACACTGAGAGCCAAACCTTCAGCCGATTTAAATACAAATAAATAAATAGCACTAGCCCTCCCCCCGGAACAATTTCACTCTCTTTCAAATTCTAAGAATTAAATTCTGAATATCACACCTTAATCTATACCACTTGTGTCGCAATCTACCCTAAACTACCGGGAAGATAAACCAGATTCCTTCAACAAGTTACCGTAAAATATCATTCAAGATATCTTGAAAATACTAGTTTTGAGAAGAAGAAAAAACTGTTTAGCCAGTTTTGAGGCCAAGTCTTGGTACAGCTACACAGAAGACTTCTATATAATAATTCTTTTTATTTTTTGTCTTCTAACTGCTGACAATTTGAGCCTCTTCTTAAAGTCTTGATGTCACTATGGGTTTAATACAACCACCCTGGGAAAAATACTAATTTGTCCTTAAAGTTATAACCTTTTTAGATCTTTTTTTGCTAGAAATGTCAATATGACAGTTTTAAGAAGAAACTATTCAGTCAATATTAAGGCCAGGCCCTGGTGCTTGGCATGTGGCTTACATCTTTATACTGATTTTGTTGTAACTAGTAACCTCCAAATTATTCATGGTTGTTTGCTGCTCTTTCTTCAGGAAAATGGAGGGCTCCACAGGGAACACATATGACGTTGAATGATTCTAATGACTTTTGATTAACATTGTGTAGTTTATGGCATCTTTGATGGTTTGTACTGAGTTTTGTGCCACATTTTGTTAGCATCAAAGATTTTGATTGTTTTCTTACACAATATTTCCTTCTTCTTCAGTTCCATTTTTGACTCGTTCTGATTTTTGCTGTCGCTTGTCTTCCAACTTCACAATTATTTGTTCTTCACATCAGTATGAAGCGTTATGGTACTTGCTTTCTTGCTATTACTTGTAATACTTCCTGCCGCTCATCTTCTAACCATTTATTTCTTTGTTCTTTCTCTATCATATCTTTAAACTACATATTTCTTTGTTCTTCACTTTCATTTTCAATTTTCTTTACTTCTTATTGTCACATATCTTGTAAATGCATATCTCTTAGCACTTCACTTTTGTTTTTGATCTGTTGTAATTGTTGCTGACGCAAGTACGGTAACTGTATATTTCTCCTTTCTTCATTTTTGCCTATCAATACCCTAGGCAATTTTTCCTTATCCTTTACCGCAACTGCTCAGATTGTACTTATTACATTTGATGGTCGAGGTTGTTGCTATGTCCTCCAGGCATTATGAAAACTGCATAAAACACCTTTTGCAAATTGACTCATTACACTTGGGGTTTTATATTTAGCGATGTTCCTTTTGTAATGCTGCATGCATCATGCATTTAAAAACAATATGATCACTCCTGAAGGGGAGGGGGATGTAGTTTATTCTCTTAAATGAGCATATGAACAAATATGTAAATATAAGCTCATGAGTATATGTAGAAATATGCTCATAAATATTACCTCAGTCGCGGTTTTTCTTTCAAAATTGAAGCTCCAAACAAGTGTTCTCAAACTCTTGATCTATTTAGGTTGTTTTTGCAGGCCAGAAAATCCCAGGATACCAATTTTCCAAAATTATTTAGACAAGCCGTGAATCTTGCTGTTGCTTATAATACTTTCTGTTATTTATATTCTAACCTTATATTTTTTTTTCATTTTCAATTTTGACTTGTAATTGTCGTTTTACAAGTATTTCAACTGTATATTGCTTTGTTATTCATGAGCTAGTTTATTCATTTGTCTTTTAGATATTATGAAACTGCATAAAATACCTCTTGCAAAAAGACTCATAATACTTTGTATTTTGTACCTATCTACGTTTCATGTGTAATTTCGCCTACATTAAACACTACATATGATACAACCGCTACTGAGACAAATATGACGCATGCTGTTGAAATTTGCTCATAAATATAATATAACCAACAGGATTTGTTTTCCAAAACTAAGGCTCTTAAAAAATTTTTTTCGAACTCTAAAACTTTATCGCACAGAAGGATATTTTTTTTTTAATCGCGTTTTTAAACATTTGTTGACACTTTGGTTTGTTTTATATTTAGTAGGTTTCTAAAAGACGGTTAGAAGGGCCCCATTGAAAAGGTTGGTCAATCAACTTTTAGTGAATTATTTGAAGCTTTTTTAAAGGGTTTTAGGCTATTTCAATATATGTGTACTCTGTCTTAGTTACAGTTGTCACTACAACCATGATAAATGGAAAATCTATTGAAATGGGATAATTTTTGTTGTTTTTTACATCAGTTTATCATCTTCAAGTGTAATTAGAGAATTATAGTAATAAGACGAAATTGGTTTCATAATAACATTGGCATGGATGCTGAAACAATATTTTGATAAAAAAAGTAATTGAAGGCAAATTTAGAGCTTGTCAAAAGTGGGTCCTAGAAAAATTGTCCACCTTGGTTAACTTAACACTTGATTGATTTTTCAGAATTATTTGAGACAAATATATTTATATTTAGTGGATGTTAAAAAACTAGACTTATTTTTCTAAAAATAGTTTTTAAATTGCTTGAATTCCACTTTATATCTGAATTTTAAATTCCTTTAGATAATTACTCAGTTTTTAATAAATTTTTCAATTGATAAATATAATTCTATGACACAATATCTTTTTGAATCTAATTTTAGATCTAATGTCACATTCTTGAAGCCCTAAAAGTAAGAACAGCTAGATATAACCTCCTGGAAAAACGTAATAGCATATCAAACAGTTTTTGGTAGCAAATTATAAGTAAGGAGCAACCTGGCTCAATAGTAACCAAAACTCTAAAAAACGGAATTTTGATACCAATAGATACATCAAAAGAATCAGATTTTATTGCTGATTTCAAATATATAAGTTTCATTAAATTTAGGCTTACATATCAGAAGTTACGCCCCTGAGAAAATATGCCTGATTTTCGAAAAAAGGCGGAAACACCCCCTAAAAGCCATAGGACTACACCATCAGATTCAGCGCATCAAAGAACCCTTCTTTAGAGGTTTCAAGCTCCTATCCGCAAAAATGTAGAATTTTATATTTTTTTGCCAGAAGAAAGATCACGGATGTTTTTTTTTCCAGGGGTGATTGTATTGACCCAGTGGTCCTTGAATATCGTGGAAGGGCTCATTCGAACGGAAATTAAAAGTTCTAGTGCCCTTTTTGAGTGCCCAAAAAAATGGAGGGCAACTAAGCCTCCTCCCATGCTAATTTTTTTTACCAAAGTCACCCGATCAAAATTTTGATATAGCCACTTTGTTCAGCATGGTCGAAAACACGATAAATATGTCTTTTAGAATGACTTAATTCCCCAAAGTCCCCAGGTGGGAGGGCTGAAAGGTATGAATTTTATCCAATGTTAACATATAGTATTGGTTATTTGGAAGTATATAGACGTTTTTTGGGGTATTTTTTGCTGGTAGGCGGGGGGCGGGTCGGGGGTAATGTGGGAGGATCTTTCCAGGGAGGAAGTTTTCATGGGTGAAGGGACATTGCTATGAAGGGGGTGCTGGATTTCCAAGCATTATTTAAAAAAAGATCAGAAATTAAATGAAAAAAAACAAGTTTTTCAACTGAAAGTAAGGAGCATCATCAATACTTAAAATGAACAGAAATTATTACTTAAATGCTTGGGTTCGCCCCGTAGTCAATACCTCGCTCTTTAAGCCAAAGATTTTTAAGTACTTTCATAAAGAGATATTTAATCTAATTAATGGCCTTTGTGATTAAGGGATCATTTTTAAAGAATTGGAACAAAATTCCAACCTAGCGTAAAGAGCGAGGTATTGACTATGGTGCGAGCCCCCTAATATACGTATTTAAAATATGAATATAGAAGTTCGTTGCGTAAGTTAATTCGTAAGTTACGTATATTTATCAGAGGCAACGCTGTAGCGTTGCCTATAGTAAAGGTCATACGGCTCCAATGTCTTATTATTATTATTATTATTTTTTTTTCCCAGAGGTACTTCATATGGTAGGGGTCGTTGCAGAAGATTACCAGGGGGCCCAGTCATTTAGATATTGATATTGAATTTGCCCATTTCAAAAGTTATAAGTGTTCGTATGGCCCCTAGCCCCCCCCCCCCACGCCCATCATTCCCCCAAACACATCCCCTCGAAATGTCGATCAAGACCATGTTCCCAATATTGCGGTTATTCTGATAGAAACTACGTTGTTTTGAGGTTTTCTCCTCCACAACCCTCAGGGCAAGGGTTTTAAGTTATGCCCTTGGGGCTTATGAGGTTCTTATAGAAGGCATTGTCGTAGGAACTTCAAAACAGGCTCAATGGATTGGAAATTAAAGGGCTAGTGCCCTTTTTAATAGTCGAAAGTGATTGGAGTGTAACTAGCCCCCTCCCCCCCCACCCCCATCAGCTCCCCAAATATATCCAATCAAAATTTTGAGATAGCAATTTTGTTCAGCGTAGTTGGTTTCCAGATAGAAAACATATTTTTGAGGAGGACACTCCCCCACAACCCTCAGGGCAGGGGTTTTAAGTTATACCCTAGGGGCATATAAGGTTTTTATAGTAGGCGTTGTCGTAGAAACTTCAAAAAAGGCTCATTAGATTGGAAATTCATAAAGCTAGTGCCATGATTAATAGTCGAAAGTGATTGGAGGGCAACTAGCCCCCCCCTACGCCCGTCATTTCCCCAAACAGATCCAATCAAAATTTTGAGATAGCCATTTTGTTCAGCGTAGTTGATTTTCAGATAGAAAATATATTTTTGAGGACGACACTCCCCCACAACCCTCAGGACAAGGGTTTTAAGTTATACCCTGGGGGCATATAAGGTTTTTATAGAAGGCGTTGCCGTAGAAACTTCAAGACAGGCTCATTTGATTGGAAATTAAAGGGATAGTGCCATTTTTAATAGTCGAGAGTGATTGGAGTGCAACTAACCCCCCCCCCCCCCACGCCCATCATTTCCCCAAACGCATCTAATAAAAAATTTGAGACAGCGATTTTGTTCAGTATAGTTGATTTTCAGATAGAAAATATATTTTTGAGGAGGACACTCCCCCACAACCCTCAGGGCAAGAGTTTTAAGTTATGCCTTGGGGGCATATAAGGTTTTTATAGAAGGCGCTGTCGTAGAAACTTCAAAACAGGCTCATTTGATTGGAAATTAAAGGGCTAGTGCCCTTTTTAATAGTCGAAAATGATTGGAGTGCAGCACCCCCCCGGCCATCATTCCCCCAAACATCCAATCAAAATTTTGAGATAGCCATTTTGTTCAGCGTAGTTGATTTCCAAATATAAAATATATTTTTGAGGAGGATACTCCCCCACAACCCTCAGGGCCAGGGATTTAAGTTATGCCCTGGGGGCATATAAGGTTTTTATTGAAGGCGGTGTCATAGAAACTTCAAAAAAGGCTCATTCGATTGGAAATTCAAAGGGATAGGGCCCTATTTAATTGTCGAAAGTGATTGGAGGACCCCTAGTCCCCCCCCCACGCCCACCATTTCCCAGACACATCGAATCAAACTTTTGAGATAGCCATTTTGTTCAGTGTAGTTGATTTCCAAATAGAAAATATGTTTTGAGGAGGACACTCCCCCACAACCCTCAGGGCAAGAGTTTTCAGTTATGCCCTGGGGGCATATAAGGTTTTTATAGAAGGTGTTGTCGTAGAAACTTCAAAAAAGGCATATTCAATTGGAAATTCAAAGGGCAAGTGCCCTTTTTAATAGTCAAAAGTGATTGGAGGGCAACTAGCCCCCCCCCCCTCACGCCCATCATTCCCCCAAACACATCCCATCAAAATTTTGGGATAGCCATTTTGTTCAGCGTAGTTGATTTCTAGATAGAAAATATGTTTTTGAGGAGGACAATCCCCCACAACCCTCTAGGCAAGGGTTTTAAGTTATGCCCTGGGGGCATATAAGGTTTTTTATAGAAGGCGGTGTCGTAGAAACTTCAAAAAAGGCTCATTCGATTGGAAATTCCGAGGGCTAGTGCCTTTTGTGATTGTCGAAAGTGATTTGAGGGCAACTAACCCCCTCTCATGCCCAATTTTTCCCCAAACACATCCAATCAAAATTTTAAGACAGCCATTTTATTAAACGTAGTTTTAAGTTCTGGAAATTAGGTCTTTGAGGATTACAACTCCCCCAAAGCCCTCAGGGCAAGGGTTGCAATTTGAGGATTCTCCGAATCCTTCATATTATTTCTAATGGAAGGGATGCTCGTATAAACTTTAGAGAGGGCTCATTTGATTGAAAATTTAAAGTTCTTGTTCACTTTTTAAGAGTCAAAAGAGATTGAAGGGCAACTAGCCCCTCTCCCTCCTCCACGCCCTAAATGCAAGCAGAAAGGGGGGTACCAGCCCCAACATTACCACGTGGTTTATGGTTTTCTCACTGAGAATGAAAAAACAGAATTTTTCTCACTTGAAAAAACAGGAATTTTCTCACATTTATGGTTGTTTCTTGGACGATTATGTGTGTCGGTCAATTTATTTTTTGTTTTTCACGGATGTCAACAGTAATTTATGTCTGTTTTATGGTTTTGTCAGTGAGAATGAAAAAACAGGAACTTTCTCACTTTGATGGATGTTTTCTGGATTATTGAGTCTAACGGGTACCGGAGTCAATGACCTCTTCTTTCAAGATCTTGTGTTGTTGTTGTTTTGACCAATTGCACGCTAGGGCGAATGTTATGCCGTCCAGGAATTAGGAAACAGTTAGATCACGTGTTTCCTTTCTCAGCCAATCAGCGAGTCGGATACATCTCCTTTCTTAGCCGATCAGAGGCTCGCTTACATATGGTTTTCCCCGTTACATCACAATTCACTCTTGAAATTTCGTGTATAACGGATCAGAAAGTATTGTGACACAGTTGAAAAAACAAGAATGGATACTATTGATGAGCTTGAAAACTTGACAGCCACAATTTGCAATGTAAGTTCTGCTTTAGTATATTTTTATTTCCAAAATAAAATTATTTTCCTTGGTCACTCTCCAGTATATCTAAGTCCCCCCCCTCCCATAAAATACAAACATCACTATGCAATCTTTATACTCGCTAGAAAACATAAAATGTGTTTTTTTTACCCTCAAAACCTAATCCCTCCCCCATTGTTTTACAACGATAATTCTCGCAATAGAAATAATTCTCTTTTCGATAAATATTGGCTTTTCTCTATTGTGATTTAAAGTGTCCACTGACTTCTGTCAATTTTTAAGGCATTATGCCGCTCTGGTTTCACATAAGTCTCTCCAGCGCGAGGTTATAATTAGCTCTAACCCTTTTTAAAGCACTTCCTGTTCGTTAACGTTAGCAGTTTAGTCAAAGATTTCTCAGATTCAAAAGGATGCCTAGTATATTTCGCGAAATTTTTACTTTAACAATCTTTGTATCTTATTTAAAGCCTATAGACTGGAACATTTAATTTTTTTTCTAAATGGTAAAAATAGAAACATTGATTTCTATCCTAAGGCTATAGACTACTGATTGTCATGATTTTTTTTCACAAGTTGTTTAATAAAAACGTTTAAGTAAGGGGGGATTCGTTGTGTTCGAACCATTTCTCTTTGACATTTTAGTGATTTTAACTATAACATTTGAATAAAAGGCAGTAAGATATATTCTTTATTGATCTGCCTGGTGCTTGAATAAATCGCAAGATTAACTCAATGAGAGGGTAAACCTAGGGTGGCTTAATTTTCCTAAATTTAGGGAAGGGGGTCAATTTTGTATCCAGGATTTTTGTTGGGGAGGGGGTTAGCACTTTTAAGTGACAAAATAGAAATGAAAAGATAATTGTTTTTAGCCCATTTTCCAACATGAAGTACCTGTCCTTTCCACACACAACTTTACTTTACAGCTTTTTGGATACCTCAACACCAAGAAATACTTTTCAAAAGACATTTCAGAGCAAGTTCCTTTCTTAATGTCCCTTCTAAACCCATTTTCCAACTTGAAGTACCCATCCTTTTCACCCGCAACTTTACTTTACAGCTTTTGGATACCTCAACACCAAGAAATACTTTTCAAAAGACATTTCAGAGCAAGTTCTTTTCTTAATGTCCCTCCTAAACCCATTTTCCAACTTGAAGCATCCATCCTTTTCACCCACAACTTTACTTTACAGCTTTTTGGGTACCTCAACACCAAGAAATACATTTCAAAAGGCATTTCAGAGCAAGTTCCTTTCTTAATGTCCCTTCTAAGCCCATTTTCCAACTTGAAGCATCCTTCCTTTTCATCACAACTTTACTTTACAGCTTTTTGATACCTCAACACCAAGAAATACTTTTCAAAAGACATTTCAGGGCAAGTTCCTTTCTTAATGTCCATTCTAAACCCATTTTCCAACTTGAAGTACCTGTCCTTTTCACCAAAACTTTACTTTATGACTTTTTGGATACCTCAACACCAAGAATTACCTTTCAAAAGACATTTCAGAGCAAGTTATTTTCTTTATGTCCCTTCTAAACCCATTTTCCAACTTGAAGTACCCATCCTTTTCATCCACAACTTTACTTTACAGCTTTTTGGATACCTCAACACCAAGAAATACTTTTCAAAAGACATTTCAGAGCAAGTTCTTTTCTTTATGTCCCTTCTAAACCCATTTTCCAACTTGAAGTACAAATCCTTTTCACCCACAACTTTACTTTACAGCTTTTTGAATAGACCAACATCAAGCAATACCTTTCAAAAGGCATTTCACAGCAAGCTCCTTTCTTTATGTCCCTTTTAAACCCATTTTCCAACTTGAAGCATCCTTCCTTTTCACCCACAAGTTTACTTTACAGCTTTTTGGATACCTCAACACCAAGTAATACCTTTCAAAAGGCATTTCAGAGCAAGTTCCTTTCTTAATGTCAATTCTAAACCCATTTTCCAACTTGAAGTACCCATCCTTTTCACCCGCAACTTTACTTTACAGCTTTTGGATACCTCAACACCAAGAAATACTTTTCAAAAGACATTCCAGAGCAAGTTCCTTTCTTAATGTCATTCCTTAACCCATTTTTACAAACTGAAGTACCAATCCTTTCACCACAACTTTGCTTTACAGATTTTTGGATACCCCAACACCAAGAAATACCTTTCAAAAGGCATTTAAGAGCAACTTCATTTCTTAATGTCCATTCTAAACCCATTTTCCAACTTGAAGTATCCATCCTTTTCACCCACAACTTTACTTTTCAGCTTTTTCGGATACCTCTACACCAAGAAATACCTTTCAAAAGACATTTCAGAGCAAGTTCTTTTCTTTATGTCCATTCTAAACCCATTCTCCAACTTGAAATACACATCCTTCTCATCCAAAACTTTACTTTACAGCTTTTTGGATACCTCAACACCAAGAAATACCTTTCAAAAGGCATTTCAGAGCAAGTTCTTTTCTTAATATCCCTCCTAAATCTATTTTACAAGTTGAAGCATCCATCCTTTTCACCCACTACAGCTTTTTGGATACCTCAACACAAAGAAATACCTTTCAAAAACCATTTCAGAGCAAGTTCCTTTCTTAATTTCCCTTCTAAACCCATTTTCCAACTTGAAGCATCCTTCCTTTTCACCCACAATTTTACTTTACAGCTTTTTGGATTCCTCAACACAAAGAAATACCTTTCAAAAGGCATTTCAGAGCAAGTTCCTTTCTTAATGTCCCTTCTAAACCCATTTTCCAACTTGAAGTATTCATTCTTTTCACCCACAACTTTACTTTACAGCTTTTTGGATACCTCAACACCAAGAAATGCATTTCAAAAGGCATTTCAGAGCAATTTCCTTTCTTAATGTCCCTTCTAAACCCATTTTACAAGTTTGAAACATCCTTCCTTTTCACCCACAACTTTACTTTACAGCTTTTTGAATGCTCCAACACCAAGCAATACTTTTCAACGGGCATTTGAATTAGCCATCCTTTTCGCCCACAACTTTCTATGCAGCTTTTTGAATGCTCCAACACCAAGCATTACTTTTCAAAGGGCATTTCTGAACCAGTTATTTCATAATGATCAAACTAAACCCATTTTACAAGTTTAAGTAACTATCCTTTACACCCAAAAAGCTTTTTTAATGCTCCTACACCAAGCAATACTTTTCAAAGGGCATTTGTAGTAGCCAACGTTTTCACCCACAACATTACTATATTGCTTTTTTGAATGCTCCAACACCAAGCAATACTTTTCAAAGGGCATTTCAGAACCAGTTCTTTTGATAGTGTCCATCCTAAACCCATTTTACAAATTGACGTACCCACCATTTACAACCACAACTTTACTTTAGAGCTTTTTGAATGATACAGCACCAGGCAATAATTTTCAACAGGCATTTCAAGTAGCCATCATTTTCACCCATAACTTTACTTTACTACTTTTTTGAATGCTCCAACACCAAGCAAAACTTTTCAAAGGCATTTAAGAACCAGTTCAGCTTTTTTAAAGCCCAACATCAAGCAATACTGTTCAAAAGGCATTTCAGAACAAGTTATTTTCTTAGTTACCCTCCTAAACCCATTTTGCATATTGAAGTACCCATCCTTTTCAGTCAAAACTTAACTATACTATCTTTTTAAAGGCTCCAAAGCCATGCAATACTTTACAAAAGTTACTTCAGAGAAAGTTCTTTTCTTAATGTCCCTTTTGACCCTATTTTAAGATTTTAATCGTCCGTCCTGTGTCTTCACAACATTACTTTATAGCTACCGGGGGATTATTGGAGAAATAAATTAAAATTTTGTCTTTTATTTGAGAAAGGTTGGCACTACATTTAATAACATGTAGAATTAGAGTCAAACTTTTTATTTTCATGTAAAATCACTATCATAGCATGACTTTTCCTATCTTCTAAGGAAAAATTTAGAAATGAACTTTAAATTTTTTATGTCTTGGTGAACTTAAAACTGAAGTGGAAGCTTTTTATTTTCTCTGGAGAAATTAGAATTGAATTGTGTTCGTTGGTAAAATTCAGAAGAGAACTTGAACTTTTCTATCTTCTATAAAAAATTTGGAACAGTATTTAAAATTTTTTCATCTCTTTGAGAAAAATCTGAACTGAAGTGGAAATTTTTTTTATTATTTTGGGAAAATAGAATTGATCAATTACTTATTTCATTTTCATTGAGAAAATTCAGAATCGAAGTTGAACTTTTCTTCTTCCGGGAAAATATTTGGAACAGAACTTTAAATTTTTTCATCTCTTTGAGAAAAGTCGGAATTGAATTTAAGAAAATTTAGAATTAAAGTGAAATTTTTATCTTCATAGAAAATAATCACAATCATAGTATAACTTTTCCTATCTTCTACGGAAAAATTTAGAAGTGAACTTTAAATTTTTTATGTCTTGGTGAACTTAAAACTGAAGTGGAAGTTTTTTATTTTCTCTGGTGAAATTAGAATTGAATTGTGTTATTTGCTAAAATTCTGAAGAGAACTTGAACTTTTTTATCTTCTAAGAAAAATTTGGAACAGCATCTATAATTTTTTCATATCTGAGAAAAATCTGAATTGAAGTGGAAAATTTTATATTATTTTTAGAAAATAGAGTTGATCTATAGCTTGTTTCATTTTCCTTGGGAAAATTAGGAGTTGAAGTTGAACTTTTCGTCTTCTTGAGAAATATTTGCAACAGAACTTTAAATTTTTTCATCTATTTTAGAAAGGTCGGAACTGAATTAAGGAAAATTTAGAACTAAAGTTAAACTTTTTATCTTCATAGAAAATAATCACAATCATAGTATAACTCATCTTTTTGAGAAAAATCTGAACAGAAGTGGAAAATTTTTATATTATTTTGGGAAAATAGAAATGATCAATAACTTATTTCATTTTCATTGAAAAAATTCAGAATCGAAGTTGAACTTTTCTTCTTCCGGGAAAATATTTGGAACAGCACTTTAAATTTGACTCTTTGAGAAAGCTCGGAATTGAATTTAAGAAAATTTTAGAATTAAAGTGAAACTTTTTATCTTCATAGAAAATAATCACAATCATAGTATAACTTTTCCTATCTTCTACGGAAAAATTTAGAAGTGAACTTTAAATTTTTTATGTCTTGGTGAACTTAAAACTGAAGTGGAAGCTTTTTATTTTCTCTGGTTAAATTAGAAATGAATTGTGTTCTTTGGTAAAATTCAGAAGAGATCTTGAACTTTTCTATCTTCTATGAAAAATTGAGCCTGCTAGTAGTATCTTTATCTCTAAAAATTCTTTTTCTTACATCTCTGACCTTTTTAACAGATATTCTGTACGTTTGACGTTCTAGCACACCCTAAAGATAATGAACACTAAACAAAATAATGCATAAGATATTTTTAATGAAATAGCGACATGTAGAATTTTAATATAAAAATACGTTAAATGCATTATTATACATTATTAGTACACTTGCGCGTCACTTTCCGTCAGTTCATCTTTATATTCATTGATGATATTGTTTGCTAATGTCCTTTTTATTCTGCCTGCAATTTCATTGTCTATTGTCATATTAATTTTACATAGATAGCAGTTTCGGCCTATTGATAAGATATGATTAATGAATTTATAGCAGGAGTATGCCTGTCTTCTTCTTGTTCTCTTTAAAATACTAATACCAGAAAGATGATGATACGAGGTATAAACAGGTAATGTGTTACCAGCAACAGTAGCAAGGAGTTGTCCCCGATCATCGACAATTATTTTTAAGTTTGCATTCTCTTTGAGCACTAATTTCTCTGGTAATGTTATCCTCGCATATCCACCGTTTACACGATTGAAATTCTTGGGTACTCCAAAGAAATCTAACTTCTCGCTGTCATGACAACGCATGCATACATTTCCAATAGTGTTACCACTTGCACTCGTTTCATAGTTCAGGTATTTCTCCTTGTCAGCATTCAACAAGACGATGATTTTTTCATGTGCACATGCTTTCGTCGAATAATTCATCTTCACTTTTTTACAGATATGAATTGTGTGTTTATCCTACCACTGCGTAAAAAATACTGATTTAATGCACGCAATGAACTAGGTAGTGTCAATAACCTACCAGTGGGAAAGCCGCGTCGTGTCTGAACAAGCACAGAGTACGATTGGTAGAGCCGTTAGCATATTTCATGTCATTTTAAGATACGTAAAAAAAGTTTAAAAAATACCATGTTAAAAAAATGCAAAATTATTTTAAAAAATGGGGGAAGGGGTCCCGGTGGTCTTTGGGGGCTCGTGGGGTATTAGGGGGCCCGGGGGCTTTTGGGGTTGGGGTAGGGGACCTCACGACACTGTTCAAATGGAACTTGTGTGTGAATATTCTTCATGAAGATATGGAGCTCATGATAAGCTAACCTAATCTAACTGGTACAAAGTCGACATGGGGGGATTTTCCGGCGAGTATGGTTAGGTTAGGTTAGGCTAGATCAAGTTAGGTTAGGTTAGATTAGGTTAGGTTAAGTCAGGTTAGGTAAGTTAGGTTAGCTAAGTTAGGTTAGGTTAGGTTAGCTAGTAAACATCTCTCCATGTTTAAGTTAGGTTAGGTTAGACTAGATTAAGTTATGTTAGGTTAAGTGAGGTTAGTTTAGGTTAGCCTATGTACGTGCGCGTACGTAGGCTAACCTAACCTAACTAACTTAACCTAACATAACTTAATCTAGTCTAACCTAACCTAACTTAAACATGGAGAGATGTTTACTAGCTAACCTGACCTAAGTTAGCTAACCTAACCTAACGAACCTAACCTGACTTAACCTAACCTAATCTAACCTAACTTAATCTAGCCTAACCTAACCATACTCGCCGGAAAATCCCCCCCATGTCGACTTTGTACCAGTTAGATTAGGTTAGCTTATCATGAGCTCCATATCTTCATGAAGAATATTCACACACAAGTTCCATTTGAACAGTGTCGTGAGGTCCCCTACCCCAACCCCAAAGGCCCCCGGTCCCCCTAATGCCGGTCCCCTACCCCTACCCCAAAGGTACCCGGTCCTCCTAATACCCCTCGAGCCCCCAAAGACCACCGGGACTCCTTCCCCCCATTTTTTAGAATAATTTTGAAGTTTTTTAACATGGTATTTTTTAAACTTTTTTACGTATCTTAAAATGACATGGAATATGCTTACGGCTCTACCAATCGTACTCTGTGCTTGTTCATAGACACGACGCGGCTTTCCCACTGGTACTCTGTGGCAGGTTATCGACACTACCTAGTTTATTGCGTGCATTAAAGGAGTATTTTTTACGCAGTGGTAGGATAAACACACAATTCATATCTGTAAAAAAGTGAAGATGAATTATTCGACGAAAGTGTGTGCACATGAAAAAATCATCGTCGTGTTGAATTCTGACAAGGAGAAATACCTGAACTATTACACGAGTGCAAGTGGTAACACTATTGGAAATGTATGCATACGTTGTCATGACAGCGAAAAGTTAGATATCTTTGGAGTACCCTAGAATTTCAATCGTGTAAACAGTGGCTATGCGAGGGTAACATAACCAGAGAAATTAGTGCTCAAAGAGAATGCAAACTTAAAAATAATTGTCGATGATCGGGGACAACTCCTTGCTACTGCTGCTGGTAACACATTACCTGTTGATACATCCTATCATCATCTTTCCGGTATTAGCATTTTAAAAAGAACAAGAAGAAGACAAGCATACTCCTGCAATAAAGTCATTAATCATATCTTGTCAATATGCCAAAACTGCTGTCTATGTAAAAATAATGTGACAATAGACAGTGAAATTGCAGGCAGAATAAAAAGGACATTAGAAGACAATATCATCAATGAATATAAAGATGAATTGATGGAAAGTGAAGCGCAAGTGTACTAATAATGTATAATAATGTATTTAACGTATTTTTATATTAATATTACATGTCGTTATTTCATTAAAAATATCTTATGCATTATTTTGTTAAGTGTTCATTATCTTTAGGGTGTGCTAGAACGTCAAACGTTCAGAATATCTATTAAAAAGGTCAGAGATGTAAGAAAAAGAATTTTTAGAGATAAAGATACTACTAGCAGGCTCAATTTTTCATAGGAGATAGAAAAGTTCAAGATCTCTTCTGAATTTTACCAAAGAACGGAATTCATTTCTAATTTCACCAGAAAAAACAAGAAGCTTCCAATTCAGTTTTAGAGTCACCCAGACATGAAAAACCAAAAGTTCACATCTGAATTGTTTTGTAGAAGATAGGAAAAGTTATACTATGATTGTGATTATTTTCTATGAAAAAAAAAAGCTTCACTTTGATTCTAAAATTTTCTTAAATTCAATTCCGACCTTTCTCAAAGAGCCAAATTTAAAGTGCTGTTCCAAATATTTTCCCGGAAGAAGAAATCTTCAACATCGATTCTGAATTTTCTCAATGAAAATGAAATAAGTTATTGATCATTTCTATTTTCCCAAAATAATATAAAAAGTTTCCACTTCAGTTCAGATTTTTCTCAAAGAGATAAAAAAAATTAAAATACTATTCCAAATTTTTTATATAAGATAGAAAAGTTCAAGTTCTCTTCTGAATTTTACCAAAGAACACAATTCAATTCTAATTTCTCCAGCGAAAATAAAAAGCTTCCACTTCAGTTTTAAGTTCACCAAGACATGAAAAATTTAAAGTTCAGTTCTAAATTTTTCCTTAGAAGATAGGAAAAGTTATACTTTGAATGTGATTATTTTCTATGAAGATAAAAAGTTTCACTTTAATTCTAAAGGTCTGTAAAGTCAAGTTGTGGATGAAAAGGATGGATGCTTCAACTTGTAAAATGGGTTTAGGAAGGACATTAAGAAAAGAACTTGTTGTGAAGTACCCTTTGAAAAGTATTGCTTGGTGTTGGAGCATTCAAAAAGGTAGTATAGTAAAGTTGTGAGTGAAAAGGATGGGTACTTTAATTTGTAAAATGGGCTTAGGAAGGACATAGAGAAAAGAAATTATTCTGAAATGACTTTTGAAAAGTATTGCTTGGTGTTTTTCATTCAAAAGCTTATAAAGTAAAGTTGTGGGTGAAAAGGATGGGTACTTTAATTTTTAAAATGGGTTTAGAACGGTCTCTAAGAAAGGAACTTGCTCTGAAATGCCTTTTGAAAAGTATTGCTTGGTGTTAGAGCATTCAAAAAGGCAGTATAGTAAAGTTGTGGGTGAAAAGGATGGGTACTTCAATTTGTAAAATGGGTTTAGGAGGGACATTAAGAAAATAACTTGTTCTGAAATGTCTTTTGAAAAGTATTGCTTGGTGTTGGGCATTCAAAAAGCTGAACTGGTTCTGAAATGCCTTTGAAAAGTATTGCTTGGTGTTGGAGCATTCAAAAAAGCAATAAAGTAAAGTTGTGGGTGAAAATGATGGCTACTTCAAATGCCCTTTGAAAAGTATTGCTTGGTGTTGCATTATTCAAAAAGCTGCGAAGTAAAGTTGTGTGTTTAAATGATGGGTACTTCAATTTGTAAAATGGGTTTAGGATGGACATTATAAGAAGAACTGGTTCTGAAATACCCTTTGAAAAGTATTGCTTGGTGTTGGAGCATTCAAAAAAGAAATATAGTAAAGTTATGGGTGAAAAGGATGGCTACTTCAAATGCCCTTTGAAAAGTATTGCTTGGTGTTAGAGCATTCAAAAAGCTGTAAAGTAAAGTTGTGGGTGTAATGGATGGGTACTTCAACTTGTAAAATGGGTTTAGGGTGGACATTATGAAAAGAACTGGTTCTGAAATGCCCTTTGAAAAGTATTGCTTGGTGTTGGAGCATTCAAAAAAGCATTATAGTAAAGTTGTGGGTGAAAAGGATAGCTACTTCAAATGCCCTTTGAAAAGTATTGCTTGGTGTTGGAGCATTCAAAAAAGCTGTAAAGTAAAGTTGTGGGTGAAAAGGAAGGATGCTTCAACTTGGAAAATGGTCTTAGAATCAACATTAAGAAAGAAACTTGCTCTGAAATGCCTTTTTATAAGTATATCTTGTCGTTGAGGCATCCAAAAAGCTGTAAAGTAAAGTTGTGGGTGAAAAGGAAGGATGCTTCAAGTTGGAAAATCGGTTTAGAAGAGAAATTAAGAAAGGAACTTGCTCTAAAATGGTTTTTGAAAGGTATTTCTTTGTGTTGAGGTATCCAAAAAGCTGTAGTGGGTGAAAAGGATGGATGCTTCAACTTGTAAAATGGGTTTAGGAGGGACATTAAGAAAGGAACTTGCTCTGAAATGGCTTTTGAAAGGTATTTCTTGGTGTTGAGGTATCCAAAATGCTCTAAAGTAAAGTTGTGGATGAAAAGGATGGGTACTTCAAGTTGGAAAATGGGTTTAGAAGGGACATAAAGAAAAGAACTTACTCTGAAATGTCTTTTGAAAAGTATTGCTTGGTGTTGAGGTATCCGAAAAAGCTGTAAAGTAAAGTTGTGGGTGAAAAGGAAGGGTACTTCAAGTTGGAAAATGGGTTTAGAATGGACATTAAGAAAAGAAGTTTCTCTGAAATGCCTTTTGAAAGGTATTTCTTGGTATTGGGGTATCCAAAAAGCTGTAAAGTAAAGTTGTGGTGAAAGGATTGGTACTTCAGTTTGTAAAAATGGGTTAAGGAATGACATTAAGAAAGGAACTTGCTCTGGAATGTCTTTTGAAAAGTATTTCTTGGTGTTGAGGTATCCAAAAGCTGTAAAGTAAAGTTGCGGGTGAAAAGGATGGGTACTTCAAGTTGGAAAATGAGTTTAGAATGGACATTAAGAAAGGAACTTGCTCTGAAATGCCTTTTGAAAGGTATTGCTTGGTGTTGAGGTATCCAAAAAGCTGTAAAGTAAAGTTGTGGATGAAAAGGAAGGATGCTTCAAGTTGGAAAATGGGCTTAGAAGGGACATTAAGAAAGTAACTTGCTCTGAAATGCCTTTTGAAAGGTATTGCTTGATGTTGGACTATTCAAAAAGCTGTAAAGTAAAGTTGTGGGTGAAAAGGATGGATACTTCAAGTTGGAAAATGGGCTTAGAAGGGACATTAAGAAAGGAACTTGCTCTGAAATGGCTTTTGAAAAGTATTGCTTGGTGTTGAGGTATCCAAAAAGCTGTAAAGTAAAGTTGTGGATGAAAAGGATGGGTACTTCAAGTTGGAAGATGGGTTTATAAGAGACATAAAGAAAATAACTTGCTCTGAAATGTCTTTTGAAAAGTATTTCTTGGTGTTGAGGTATCCAAAAAGTCATAAAGTAAAGTTGTGGTGAAAAGGACAGGTACTTCAAGTTGGAAAATGGGCTTAGAAGGGATATTAAGAAAGGAACTTGCCCTGAAATGTCTTTTGAAAGGTATTTCTTGGTGTTGAGGTATCCAAAAGCTGTAAAGTTGTTGTGAAAAGGAAGGATGCTTCATGTTGGAAAATGGGCTTAGAAGGGACATTAAGAAAGGAACTTGCTCTGAAATGCCTTTTGAAAGGTATTGCTTGGTATTGAGGTACCCAAAAAGCTGTAAAGTAAAGTTGTGGGTGAAAAGGATGGAATGCTTCAACTTGGAAAATGGGTTTAGGAGGGACATTAAGAAAAGAACTTGCTCTGAAATGCCTTTTGAAAGGTATTGCTTGATGTTGGGGTATTCGGAAAGCTGTAAAGTAAAGTTCTGGTGAAAAGGACAGGTACTTCAAGTTATAAAATGGGCTTAGAAGGGACATTAAGAAAGGAACTTGCTCTGAAATGTCTTTTGAAAAGTATTTCTTGGTGTTGAGGTATCCAAAAGCTGTAAAGTAAAGTTGCGGGTAAAAAGGATGGGTACTTCAAGTTGGAAAATGGGTTTAGAATGGACATTAAGAAAGGAACTTGCTCTGAAATGTCTTTTGAAAGGTATTGCTTGGTGTTGAGGTATCCAAAAAGCTGTAAAGTAAAGTTGTGTGTGAAAAGGACAGGTACTTCAAGTTGGAAAATGGGCTAAAAACAATTATCTTTTCATTTCTATTTTGTCACTTAAAAGTGCTAACCCCCTCCCCAACAAAAATTCTGGATACAAAATTGACCCCCTCCCCTAAATTTAGGAAAATTAAGCCACCCTAGGTTTACCCTCTCATTGAGTTAATCTTGTGATTTATTCAAGCGCCAGGCAGATCAATAAAGAATATATCTTACTGCCTTTTATTGAAATGTTATAGTTAAAATCACTAAAATCTCAAAGAGAAATGGTTCGAACACAACGAATCCCCCCTTACTTAAACGTTTTTATTACACAACTTGTGAAAAAAAAATCATGACAATCAGTAGTCTATAGCCTTAGGATAGAAATCAATGTTTCTATTTTTACCATTTAGAAAAAAAATTAAATGTTCCAGTCTATAGGCTTTAAATAAGATAAAAAGATTGTTAAAGTAAAAATTTCGCGAAATATACTAGGCATCCTTTTGAATCTGAGAAATCTTTGACTAAACTGCTAACGTTAACGAACAGGAAGTGCTTTAAAAAGGGTGAGAGCTAATTATAACCTCGCGCTGGAGAGCCTTATGTGAAACCAGAGCGGCATAATGCCTTAAAAATTGACAGAAGTCAGTGGACACTTTAATTCACAATAGAGAAAAGCCAAAATTTATCGAAAAGAGAATTATTTCTATTGCGAGAAATATCGTTGTAAAACAATGAAGGGGGGATTAGGTTTTGAGGGTAAAAAACATATTTTATTTTTTCTAGCGAGTATAAAGATTGCATAATGATGTTTGTATTGTATGGGAGGGGGGATTTAGATATACTGGAGGGTGACCAAGGAAAATAATTTTATTTTGGAAATAAAAATGTACTAAAACAGAACTTACATTGCAAATTGTGGCTGTCAAGGTTTCAAGCTCATCAATAGTATCCATTCTTGTTCTTTCAACTGTGTCACAATACTTTCTGATCCGTTATATACGAAATCTCAAGGGTGAATGGTTATGTAACGGGGAAAACCATAAGTAAGCAAGCCTCTGATTGGCTGAGAAAGGAGATGTATCCGACTCGCTGATTGGCTGAGAAGGAAACATGTGATCTAACTGTTTCCTAATTCCTGGACGGCATAACATTCGCTCTAGCGTGCACTTGGCCAAAACAACAACAACACAAGATCTTGAAAGAAGAGGTCATTGACTCCGGTACCCGTTAGACTCAAAAATCCAGAAAACATCCATCAAAGTGAAAAAGTTCCTGTTTTTTCATTCTCACTAACAAAAACCATAAAACAGACATAAATTACTGTTGACATCCAAGAAAAACAACAAATAAATTGACCGACATATAATCGTCCAAGAAACAACAATAAATGTGTGAAAATTCCTGTTTTTTCAAGTGAGAAAAATTATGTTTTTTCATTCTCAGTGAGAAAACCATAGACCACGTGGTCATGTTGAGTCTGGTACCCCCCCTTCTACTAATGCATCATATAATATTTTTGAGATAGACATTTTGCTAAAATAGTTCAAAGTTCTGATAACGAAAAAACTCCGGTGTCGACACAGACCACCAGGGCCCAGGGGTAGGCGTTGTAAGTAATGCCCTGGGGCATAACTTATTAAGGGGGGTTTATAACTTGGGGGAAGGGGTTTTGTATGGGAAGAACACATAGGAAATCTATCATAATTATCCATTTATAAGGTTAAAATACATACTCTGTGATAGATGCAAAATTGCTTTGGCACACAAATTCCTATCAAGGTCAATTCCAAACAGTCGAGATTCCTTTGTGTCAGCAAGTGAAATGGTCTAAACTCCTTTATTGGAGCTCTTTTTTCAATCCATTCATTGTTGTCAATCGCTGTACACAAGTTATGCAAGCTGTCTATTGTTCATATATAAGGTTTTTATCAAAGATTTAATCGCATATACTTTGAAAAAAGCCTCATTCCATTTAAATTTAAATTTCTAGATTCGTTTTTTAAATTCAATAATAATCGGACAGTAAGCACCCCCCCCCATGCCATAAAAACTTGAAACTTTTTGCAATCAAAAACGAACAAAAATTAATTAAAAAAAAATTTTCCTAAAAATAATTTTTTAAAATAAAATTAAATGTAATTTTAAATTTAAGCTGTGTATATAAAAATACTTGTTAAAATTAAAACTCAAAACGACCAGAAATTATTATTAAAGAATAAATGAAACCCAAAACGAACAGAAATTAAATAAGCAACCATAGCAAAAAACATACAACAAGTAATAATATAAATGAATAAATAGATCTTAAAGCAAGTAATGCTTAGATTGAATATGAAAATCAAGCTTAAAACGAAAACAAATATTTTGCTATTAAAGTATAAATGAAACTTAAAACGAACAGAAATTAAATAACAATCAATGCGAACAAACATACAATATATTTTAATGTAAATGAATAAATAAATCTTAAAACGAGTGAAACTTAAGTTGAATATGCAAATCAAGTTTGAATCGAATAAAAATAACTACAAACAAGAGTTTGGGTATCGTATCACTGCAGAAGCCTAAAACCTATTGCGTCATTCGCGCTTTACTGAAAACGAATTATATTACAAATGTTTTCTTTTGTACTTAATATTGAAGATAAATATTAAAATTACAGTAAAATTTTGAACTGATGATCTTTCAGCAATTAGTATCATTATACATCAAATATTCAGTTTAATTTATTAGTTATTAGTACCGTTTGACAACACTGTTCAAACGGTACTTGTGTATTATACAGAACACATCGGTGAAGTAAAGCTAGGTCAACTCACAGGGCCATTTTATCATCGTTAACCATTCCCATAGATTGATCCTATTCTAAATTTATAATTAATAAGCTATGAGTTAACAACCTTTCGGTTTTACCTTAACTGCTAATCAGTTTAACCCTTTTTTACCACCTTCATTTGACCCGATCACTAATTAGGATCATTCACATCCCCATTATTTAATCAACAATTAATATTGTTCATACAGTCTAATTCGCAAATTCTTTACCCATTTTTGCAAATAGAGTTATTTTTTGGTTAATGAGTTAACATCAAATGCCAATCAATCAATTCTGAGTTTAGCATCCTATTCTTTAATTAGCAGCGACGCATTCCTAACAAACTAGTCCTGACTAAAGGCAATTGTCCAAAAAATAGGTGTTGGCTCAGAAACCCGTCTGGTTGCCATACACAATCTCGTGTGCTCTTTGAAAAGGTGTATAGGTCTATGCAAATAGCATGGCAAGGAACATATTGTACGCAAATAGCACGGCAAGGAACATAATGTTCGCAAAATGGAACGTTAAACTCTACTAGCGTAAAGAATGAGGCGTTGAGGAGGGGACAGTCCCTTTTGTATGGGGAATAATTTCTGTTCATTTTTAGTTTTAATGTTGCTTCTTACTTTCTGTTAAAAAACTAGTTTTTTTATTTACTGCATAATAGGCCTACATTTTGTTGTATTTAAAGCAATAAAATAAGGATTAAAGCTTTCACTACAGGGGTTAAACCAAATTTTCCAACCTAATAGTTTTTGGCTTTGAGAGTTTATTATAAGAATACAGCTAAAAGCTGTTTAAAACAGAACAAGCTAAAAGCTGTATTTTCCTTTTTTTTTACCGTGATAGTTTATTGTAAAATAAAATTAACAACTTTACTTAAAAAATAGTCCCATCAAAAGACGGTTTTTGATTTTTGCACCTTCTTTTTGAAATTTATACCGTAGTCAGATTTCTACCGTCTTTGACTGCTGGAGCACTTGAGGCATGCTTTCAACTGTGTTAAGATAAAATATGCTTTGTTGTAGTTAAAAGTTACTATTTGTCTTCAATCATTAAATCTTTTGTATTTTAGGACTTTCCTGACTTAAATCTGTGTCGTATTCAAGTGTTGATGATAGTATAATACTTCTCATAATTTTCATTAACGCCGTTCCAAGATCTTTCATGGAATTGCCACAAATTCCAAAAATGGCTAATCTCATCGCAGATTCTGAGGATTCTCCCATTAAGAACGGTAATTCTAAACAATTAAATTTTCTGTAACGGAAAAAAAAGTTAGTTTTAGTGTTTTGATTTGAATTGTTTGGAGGGAATTTGAGTTCAAGATGGCTGTTAAATAGAGGGACGCCACTATGTGATGTTATTAACAGTGGTGTTTAATGTTTCTTCAACAGGTTTCTCCTAAAGAGCCAAATAAATATGGATCATGGTCCAGAATTTATTTTTTTAAAGTATTTGTGTGTATGTGTGTTTGTTATTTAAATGTAATGTATTATTAAAACCGATCTGAATTGAATTGAAAAAAGAAAAGCTACTTCGCTTTTCTTTTTTTGAATTGAAAAAAGAAAAGCGTCCCCTTTTTTCTCCTTTCTCATTAAGTGGTCCTAAAAAAAATGAAACTGCATATGTTTTTGGATCGAATTATTACGAGGTCAGGAGTGATAAAAGTGGCTTCTTTTGTGCCACAAAACATTTTTAAATTCAGATTTTTAGCTTTTATTTTTAAGTTTGGTGAGTCAAGTAATCATCCCGTAGAGATATTTTTCTGTCAATCTTCCCCCTGTGCAGGTATGATGAACGACATATTACCACCAAATCTGGGGTAGTCTTGGGGCTTCAGATGGGAATATCAAGTTATAAGACATGTAAGAGAGGAATAAAGTTACTTGAATTCAGCTTTTAAACTTTGGGAGACTATATTTTGTATTCTATTGCTGTGAAATTTTTGCTATCCTTCAAGATGAATACCTAAATGTTTGACTTCAGTTCAATTTGGCGAAGTCCGAAATAGTTCTTTTCTACTGGAAGAGTCCTACTCCCCCTTCAATAGCACTTGGGAGCTCGACGGTTCAGCCTGCTGATCATATAGCCTCCTGAAACCTGACCATAGAAATACTTTTCTGATTATCTTCATTTCTTTGTAGTTGACTTAAAAAAAACAAAAATAATTTTGACCCTTGCTAATCTAAAAAAAAGTTGACCCCCCCCTTTGTAGGATGTCCACATGTGTGGACATTGGAGTCCTATCGAGCTAAGAGTATAGGAAAAATCTGTCTAGTCTATCAAAAGAGGTTTGTCAAAACGTTGAAAACAAAACATTACTCTTTATGAAATTTCTTGAAGCAGTTGTTGTCTCGTGTCAAGCAGAGAATGATTTTACACTGCTAGCACATCCATCTTGACCTTTTTCAGCATCCAAGCCTTCTGCACGGGGCTGCATTCGCCAGGTCACAAAATTCTGGTAAATGCTACGCAGCTCTGGCATATGGTGGAGGGATTGGCCTCTTTTTCACACTCAAAACACGGTGTTGAGTTTCACCCAAGAGTTCTTCGTTGCTATTTTCTTGACCTCGTGACTCCGAGCCTCCAGAATTGAGCAAAAACTTGGCCACGTTGAACCGAAGGTCAATGAGCTGTTTGAGGTCACCAGAAACTTCTGGGCCATGGCTCTTCAGCTCATGAAATGCATTGGCTAGTGCAGCATCCACAAAATGATGAAACAGACGCAGAGTCCATTTTTTAGTACGCGTCTCAAACTGGTAATAGCTGACTATGCGGTCCACAAGGTCGACCCCATCCATGTAGGTGTTGTAGTCGGAGACTACTAGTGAAAATTTGACCTGCACGTAAGACCCCTGGCGCTTGTCATAACGTTTGACCTCTGTCTCCTCTTCTATTCCTTTGCAGTTTGAAGACAGGAGAACCACTTCGTTATCATACTACTTGGTCACGGCTACTTTTTTATCTGAGCACACAGACATGGCAGAGGTTCCTCTGCCCTTTCTTTTCATTTTTTTTTCGGTAAAAAGCATTGGGCCGTTGGCACTCAAACGGTTCTTCATGAAAGTTCCGGTCGCATTTATTTTTCTTTCAGCCAGCATGTCGAGGAGCTTAAAATACGAGAAGAATCGGTCAAAATAGAGGTATGTACCTTCTGGTAGGGTCTAAGACAAGCGCAGCACGATCCCAGCTGACAAGCCATGTGTTACCAGCTGTTCTCCCAGGGTGGTGACTCCCTGGTAGATTTGGAAGTCGAGTATCAGCCCAGAGGAACTGGCAAGGACAAAATTCTTTAATCCAACTGGATTGGGCTTGTTAGGGACATATTACTTGAGAGTCGACCTACCCTAGAATAGTATTATCTATTCGTCAATTTAACAGTTCCTGTGACGTGGTAACTGGAGAAAGATATTCCTGAAGTTGTCAAGGATCGGCTGCTCCTTCCAAAGCCTATTTTTGTTTTGTTTTTTTTCGTCTGAGATTTGTGAATCAACAACGAACTTCAGATTCGACCGGATTATGAAGAATCTGTCTCGAGTCATCTTTTACGATATGGCTTTTACCCTAAACTTCCCAGATCAGTACATGCGGATCCGAGGAAACTTGAGGTTCCCCATCAGGATGAAAATGCCAACACAAATTTTTCAGCTCGTCTGGAGTTACATTCAAGGTTTTGTGGTGGACCAACTGATAGTTGCAGTTCATGAAAAAAGCTGTAAGTTCGAAGAAGCTCTCCGGGTAATATTGCAAAAAGAATTGTTCTGGACTCCGGTCGTCGTGATCCTGGAAATGAGTGGGACCCACATCTGGGCCACGATGATTATCGAACCGCCGAGACTTCCTCCAGGACAAGGTTGTTGCTACTTTGTCAGCCTTCAAGCGTTTGGCACGGGTTGCTAAGGTTATGTTATCATCAGATTCTTCACTCAACATCTGGAAGAACAGCATAAGTGCTTGATGACGGAATGGCTGCAACAGCTGGTTTACCGTATGAGCCTGAAGACGACAGAGTGGTTTTTTATCCATTACTCATAATCATCTAAATAAGAGAGGTCCAGGTCGCTCTCATCGAGCATTCCGAGGGTGTCATCAAGGGAAACTACAATAAAGGAACAGGTTCAGTAAGTTTGAAACTAATAGGTAGATAGATAGATAGTGATTGGCAAAAGAACCATCACAAACCCTAGTGGACCGAATTTGCATTTTTTAGTCAAAAAAATACAATAACAAAATAATACAATGACAACACATAGTTATCACTGTAACGAAAACACGACAGGTAACAGTCAGAAAATACAAAAGTCATAAATATAGGTCATAACTATAAAATATTTTAAAGGTCATAATATAAAAATATAAAAAGGGTAATAAATAAAATAACCAAATATTCAACAATGAAAAAATGATATATACAAAATAGTTTAATTCTTAGCAGACTTACGGGTTGTGATTTTGGTTGATTTTATTTGTAAAAGAGGGAATAAAAGTTTTTATAACGTAAGGTAGAAAAGGGTATTGTAACCAGGATGGGGGTTGGTGGGGACACTATACGGGGTTGGCAATTTCTTATGGGTGGATGGCGGCTAGGTTGTTGCCAATTTGTAAATAAAACAATCCTTGGCCTCTGCTAACCCCATTAGAATCGATATTTGAACTACGAAAAATCAACCCTAGCTTTTTACTCGATTGGAACCGCCCGGCCACAGACGTGGACATAGAGGTTTTCCAAGTTCCAAAAGATGGCACTTATCAAACTAACTGCTTTTAAAACTATCTAAGCACTGTCTACAATCAAGAGAGTACACCTGATTTTTCTCAGGACTTGTTCTCATTACTTTCTTTTTTTTCTTTTTCTTACCTTTACTTTTTTTCATCTCCTTATTTTAGCCTTTTATAGATTGTCAAAACACCACTAAAAGTCGCAGAAACCTTCTGAAAAAAATCACAGATGGCATTTCAGGTCAACCATAAAAATACACAGGTATATCCTTCGTATGCTCAAGCACTTTGTGGTATAATACCTTTCCAAGGAAATTCAAGCTGGGGGCATTTATGTCATGCACAAAAAGTTGATGATAATGATCAAGTGAATAGCAAATAATTCGAAAAGATTGGAACTGTTCTAGCGGTAAGTCATGTTATAAGCACATGTGGACTCATAGATCAAATAAAATCTATTTTGTCACGAAAAGCGATTGTCTCATTGCTCGGGCAAAAAAATCTAGAAATATGCCAATACGGAGCTTCAGAAACTGAGAAAAGATAGTGCTATGCCCAGCAGCTCCAAAGAAAAAGCAATAAAACAGAATAATTTTAGTAGAAAACCTTAAAACTCTCCCAGTCTTAGTGAAGAGCTGCAGCTGGAACAAAGAACCAGAAGCAAAGGTAAGCAATCTCCTCCTATGGATGATAAGAGAGATACAAATTCTGCATTTGATCAGATGGAAGATTGAAGCACAAACAGTGAGTAATTTTAAATTCTTCAATGGAATGTTCTGTCACTTAATAATTTAAGATTCAATGAGCTGATAGCTTGGATTGCTTTTAATCCTGATGATGTAATTTGTTTACAACAAACTAACCTGCATAGCCTAAGGAGGATTTATTTACCAGGTTTTAATATTTATAGGAAGGACAGATATACTGGGAAGAAAGGTGGAGGTAAATGGAGGACCGCCACTATGTGATGTTATTAACAGTGTTATTTAATGTTTCTTCAACAGGTTTCTCCTAAAGGGCCAAATAAATATGGATCATGGTCCAGAATTTATTTTTTTAAAGAATTTGAGTGCAGGTGTTATGTTAATTTAAAATTAATTTTTTATTAATACCTATCTTAATTGCATTTAAAAAAGAAAAGCTACTTTGCTCTAGAAGAAAATCGTCCCCTTTTTTTCTCCGTTCTCATTAAGCGGGCCTAAGAAAAAAATGAAACTGGATATGTTTTTGGATCGAACTATTACGAGGTCAGGGGTGATATAAGTGGCTTTTATGGTGCCACAAAACATTTATAAATTCATATTTTTAGCTTTTATTTTTAAGTTTGGTGAGTCAAGTAATCATCTCGTAGATATTTTTCTGTCAATCTTCTCCCCTGTGCAGGTATGATGAACGATGCATTACCACCAAAGCAGGGATAGTCCCTGGGCTTCAGATGGGAATATCAAGTTATAAGACATGTAAGAGAGGAATAAAGTTGGTTGAATTCGGCTTTTAAACTTTGGGAGACTATATTTTGTATTCTATTGTTTAGGAACTAATTGAAACCACTCCCCCAATTAATTGGTAGTTTTTTTGTCTTTAGTTGTGTCAATTTTTTGTGATTGTTAAGCTGTAAAATGTTAATTTTTTAGTTATATTTTTTTATTCAATATTTTTTTTTTTTATTACGTTATCCTAAATTTACACTTATCCTACTATTAGTTCTATGTTATGAATTTTGTGTTATCAATTTCAGGTTTTTGTTGAATGTCTCACGTTTTCTTTTGCTTTATAAAAAGTAAATTTTAAAAATGATTTGAGAATAAAATTTGAATAGCCTATACATGGCCATATGTATTTCATGTATACATATAATGCCTGTATATTTAAATTTTTACACGTGACTAAAAAGAAAAAGCAGTTACAGTTACTGTTTAGTAACTGTTACAGTTACTGTTACTGTTACAGTTACTGTTTAGTTTAGTTACAGTTACTGTTTACTGTTAAATTTTTATATTTCTGTTTAATTAAAAATTTGTTTTAGAGTTTGAAGACGATTTACCATGTGATCTCGAAAAGCCCTTTCATTTTCCAAACCATCCTTTGTCACCAAAACTGGAAGATGTTCCCTTGCTGAATTTACCTTGCATTTCAGGACCATGTAAATTTGAATACGACACCCAGGAATTGCAACCTATATATTTTAACAATGAAGGTATATCTGAAACATTGTATTTTTGTTGATTGAAATGTATTAGATATTAATTTATTCGACAAAAAAAGGACAAAGAGACTTAATCTCAAGATAGAACTTTTGTTTTATCTTTTTCCAATGTGAAGGTGTTGGCCAAACCGCTTTTGCAGTCTTAAATGAACATTTTTAAATTTTCACAAAGTAGTTTTGCAGGTTTTATTATTTTCAAAAGGCTTGATAATAAGCCTTAAAACTACAATTCTATATAAATTTTATAATCTATATATATAGTGTATATTTCTCTTCAAATTAAGAGATAAAAAACTAAATCTGTCTTATTATATTGATTTCAAGGTGAATTGGACAGAAGCACAGAATCGGCTGTTATTGTCTGAACTGCCTACCAGAAATTTTTAGTGTAGAATATTAATTTACTGAAAACACTAGATTCAAAAAAAAGTACTGAATTCATTTTGTGCAGATGAAGTCAAAATTTTTTTGTCTGTTTAGGGACGAGTTGTTTTAAATAATTATCTAGAAGAACATAGCGAATCTCATTGGATTAAAAAAAAGATGATAGTTACGCTTTCCTCAGACAGATGAATCCTTTTACTACAAAGTGAAAAACCATGAAAAAAAATCGAAACGAACAATCATAGTTCGTTTTAAAGGTTACCAAACACAAGTGTTTTCTGCATGTAAGTACTGGATGATGAAGTCTAACACGTTTTGTTTTTGAATCACTAGTTAGCAGTTGCATTTGACTATTTATCAGTCACAGCCTAAATATTGTTTTATTTAACAATTCGCTTATAGCCGATGAAATGTGAATTGAAACAATGTATTGATTTTTCACACTTCAATAGAAATTTTGAGCCTAAAATATGTGCATGGTCTCTATAAAAAAAGTAAAGGACATCAAATAAATCTGCTCGCAATTTACTCCAGCCTGACTCTTTGTTAAAAAGGAAATTTTTTTAAACGATTCAATGCTGATGGCGTTGTCACTATGTGCAACCATAATATCCTGAATTTGTTCTATTGTTTTTCATTGTCTATTGAAATGATTTTTCCCTATTTGAATTGTTATTTGTAAGAGCTGAGGAAAACGTGACTTCCATCTTTTTTTTTATCCAAAGCTTTGTGGCTACCCAAAAAATTCTAACTTCAAAATAAGATGTGCATTCTTTTAGCTCTCTCTTTTTCTTACAATAATTCCTGATATTTGTTGTAATATTTCTTCTCGTTCAATTATGATATGATTTACACCAAGGTATACTTTTTGATCTTTTAAGGTTTCATTTTCGCTCTTTTGTTGCATAAGAATAACTAATTTTAAAAGCTAATATAAGTATCACGATGAGGAAGAGAAGAGGGATTGAAAATAGAATTCCTATAGATTGATCCTATTCAAAAGAAAATAGATTGATCCTATTCAAATCTATTGAAAGATATAGCCTAGTGTTTTTTAACTTATATAATAATTTTATAATAAATTTTATAAGCTTTTAAAATAACCAATTTTAAAAGCTAATGTCTCGATAAGGAAGAGAAGAGGGATCAAAAATAAATTATTTGTTGTTACAATTACAATAAAAATATTTAGGATACAATTATTTGTAACCTATTGAAGATTTCCTGTTTTTTTTTCTTTTTTTTAACTCTGTAGACTTTCAAAACATTTTGAAAAATATATATTGTTTTTTTTTAAGAGTTTCGATTTTTTGTGTTATTTCGTTAACTCTGTAGACTTTTAAACTTTTAGGTCACTTTACACCACACGTGTCTGGACTTCACTTACAGGGAAATACGTCACTAGTTGTTTCAGAGAATCCATCCACTAGCAGTTTCTTAATTTCTTGTGCATCAGAATCTGAAGGAAAAGGCTTAGAATATAAGAAAACAGGTTTGAAAAGTCGCTTCCAAAGTGAAAAGTTAGAAAAATTGAAAAGATATCAAACAATTCATAAAAAGAAAAAGACATATAAGTGTGAGGTATGTGACAAGACATTTCCTCAAATGTGCGATTTGAACCGACACCAAAGAGTACACACGGGTGAAAAACCCTTTAAGTTTGATGTTTGTGATCAAAGCTTTTCTCAATCAGCACATTTGAAATCCCATGAAAGAGTGCAAATGGGTGAAAAACCGTTTAGGTGTTATGTTTGTGACCAAACCTTTTCTCATTTACCATGTTTGTACAACCATCAAAGAATGCATACGGGTGAGAAACCGTTTAAGTGTGATGTTTGCGATCAAACCTTTTCTCGAGCAGGATTCTTGAACACCCATAAAAGACTCCATACGGGTGAAAAACCGTTTAAGTGTGATATTTGTGATAAAACTTTTTCTCATTTAGTATGTTTGAACACCCATCATAGAATGCATACGGGTGAGAAACCGTTTAAGTGTGATGTTTGTGATAAAACCTTTTCTGTAGTACGAAATTTGAACACCCATGAACGAGTGCATATGAGTGAAAAACCGTTCATGTGTGATGTTGGTCACCAAACCTTTTCTCGTACAGATTGTTTGAACACACATAAACGACTGTATACGGGTGGGAAGCCGTTCAAATGTGATGTTTGTGACCGAACTTATTCCCAGTCATCACATTTGAGCACCCATACAAAAACGCATACGGGAAAGATGCTGTATAAATGTGATGTATGTGACCCAACCTTTTCCTGAGCAGAAAATTTTAACAATCACCAACGAGGGCATATGAGTGAGTAGACAATTAAATTTTATGTATGCGAGAAGTGTTTTTTGCAAGTTTGCAGCTTCAATACATATCAAAGACAGGTGAGAAACATTTCATATGTGATGTGTCTGGATAAACTTTTGTAATTTTTAGCCATTTTACTGGTATTAAACAGTGCTTACAGGAGTTTTGGGCGATTTTTGTATCCTCAGTGATTTGTGGTTATTATTCTCACAACCAATTAGTACATTAAATTAGTTTTTTTTAATTTTTTTATGTGTTTTGCAAATTTTGCAAATTTATTGTGTTTATGCAAATTTAGTTTCTTTAGTAATACAAATGTGCTTGAGCGTTACTAATGTTATTTATGCAAGAAATGCTTGCCATGGCTGGACTATTTGAACTCGTTCAGAGTGTACACAGGCCAGATACAATTTAAACGTGATTTGCGTAAAAGGGTATTTTCATTTAATTCGGTTCTGCTTTAGCATTTAACAACCTATTCTAGAAAAAGCCTCTCAGTTTATAGACTACAACAAAACCTTTGGAACAAAAGTGATTTTTATTAAAAAAATAAAACCTGATGAAGAATTAAAGCTGTTCCACTTTGGCTAATTCTCACATTTAAATTAGCACTTTGGACATTTATATAGTTTTCCGTGTTTTTTTTTTCGCAAGTTAAGCTTGTATTTTATCCAATGACCAATGTGGATGAAATACAATTTTCCGAAAAAAAAATCCTCTTAAATTGATAATCTCGAAAGAAACAGATGTTTACATTGTCCAAAACTGATATGCATAATAATTTGGATTTTTAAGCAACCAAAAACTTACGCAAGAAAGCAAAATATAATAAGTTGTGATTTTTTGCGTTTAGTTCCACAGAAAAAAATAATGAAATTAATCAAGTGTAAATAAATGGGAACTATGGTTCAATTGACACCAACAAATTTTTGGTTCGTGGTTGTCTATGTGGTTCATTATACTCTGGTGTTGATTAAAAGAAGAAAAAAAGAACCCTTAGATAAATTTCAGCCACAGGTCCACCACTTTTTGTACACTATTGTAGCATACACCATTTCATCTACCAAGCAAAATTTCACTTTCTGAATTAGTTTAAAATTTTAAGAATTTATGATTTTGTTTGCTTGTCTAAATAGAGTAAAAGGCGTATTTGAGAGAGAGTGTGCTTGAAAATTATTAAAATTATTTTTTTGACTTTATTTTACGTTTTTGAAGTTTTTGAAAATTAGCTTTTGACCAATATAACTGTAATTTTGAAAAATTGAAAGACTTTTGTTTTTCCTGTTATTTGTTCAATGATTTATATGTTCTGAACTTCTGCCGAAAATTCATTGTGTATAGAGGCTTTTTCCACTGGAAAAAGTATTAAATGAGCAAGTCCCCTCCTCGCAAAAAAAGGAAATGATAAGCCTGTTGTTGTTGGTTTGGTGAACAGTCTAAGAGAGGATCTGATTGGAACTTACTACTGTTAGTTTCTTTGCTAAGCATACCCTAAGGCAGTGTTTCTCAAACTTATTTAGATACCGTACCCCCTTATACCCACAAAACATTTTAGGTACCCCTTCTCAGTTACTGGTACTAAGTAAACTAACTGCTAAAATGTTAAATCTTAAACAAACCTTAAAGCCTTAACTTAGCAAGAACTACCTCGAATTGCTCCGACATGTTGTTTTTTTGTGTCATTAATCAAAAAACCTTTTTGCACAAAGTAAGTTTTTCAAAAAAAGTAAAGAACTCCATTAAACCAAAAATGAACAAAAACGGAGTCGAATAATTTACCAAGAATACAACTACCAAAAATTAGTATCAATAAATAAATGAAACTCAAACAAACAGAAATTAAAATACATAAAACTCAAGACGAGCAGAAATTAATCCGAGTACGGTTCTAACCCCTACGCTTTCTAAAAGCCAGAATATAATGTGTATTTTATTGAAAAAAATTCATTTCAATTTACTGAAAAAAAATTGTAATGCCATTTTAATATGCGTATACTAATATTAGCTCCTTAAAATCTTGATTGATTTTTTATTTATTAAATCTAAAAAATAAAAAGTTAAAACAGTTAAAAGATTTTTTTCAAAGAATTTTTGTTTTAATGTCGTTCTTTACTTTTTTTTAAACTTATTCTTCGAAAACAGGCTTTTGATTAATTTCTTTTAGTTTTATAATGATAAAGTCTTTTTCAGGGATAAAGACTGGGCCTCTCCTGAAGTTAAACAGTCACCCCTTCCATAAAATATTAAAAGGGAACCCTTTCAATTTCCAATTAAATAAATCCTTTTCTAAATTGTTACGACAACGCTTTCGATAAGAATAAATAATATCACCCAAGAGCATAACTTACAACCTTAGTCCTGACGGCTATGGGGGGTTGTTATCCTCAAAGACCTAATTTCCTTAACTTTAAATTACCTTCAACAAAATGGTAATCTTGAAATTTTGATCGGATGTGTTTTGGAAATTGGTGGGTGTGAGAGGGGCGTTATTTACCCTCCAATCACTTTCGACTATTAAAACGAGGACTAGCCCTCTCAATTTCTAATTGAATTTCTGCGACAGTGCTATCTATACAAACCTTAAATGCCCCACGGCCATAACTTACAACCTTTGCTCGGGCGGGGGGGGGGGGGTTCATCCTCAAATACATAATTTCTAGAACTTTAAACTACTTTGAACAAATTGGCTATCTCAAAACTTTGATTGGATGTGTTTGGGAATGGGTGGGTGTGAGAGTGGGTTTTTTTGCCCTTAAATCACTTTCGACAACTAGTAAGGGCACTAGCCCTTTCAATTTCCAAAACTTTTACCTACTTTGAACAAAATGGCTATCTAAAAAATTTGATTGGATGTGTTTGAGGAAAAGGTGGGAGTGAAAGAGGGGTTAGTTGCCCTCCAATAACTTTCGACTATTAAAAGGGCACTAGCCGTTTGAATTTCCAATCGAATGAACCCTTTTCAAGTTTCTACGATAAAGCTTTCAATAAAAACCTTATATGCCCCCAGGGCATAACTTACAACCCTTGTCTTGAGTGCTGTGGAGGGAGAATCATCCTCAAAGATATAATTTCTGGACCTCTCAACTATATTGAACAAAAAGGCTATCTCACAATTTTGATTGGATGTTTTTGGATAAATGGTGGGCATGGAAGGGGTGTTAGTTGCCTTCAAATCACTACTGACAATTAGAAAGGTCACTAGCCTTTTGAACTTCCAATTGCATGATGCCATTTTCAAGTCTTTATGATATAGCTTTCAATAAAAATCTTTTTTGCCCCTAAGGTATAAATTACAACCCTGGACTTGAAGGATGTTGGGGGAATATCATCCTCAAAGATATAATTTCCTGACCTTTCAACTATATTGAACAAAAAGGCTAACTCACGATTTTGATTAGATGTGTTTGGATAAATGGTGGGCATGGAAGGCGTGTTAATTGCCTTCCAATCACTTTCGGCTAGTAGAAAGGGTATAAGCCATACTACTTTCCAATCAAATGAGCCCTTTTTAAAGTTTCTACAATGTTGCTTTCTATAAAAACCGTATATAGCCCAGGGCATAAGTTAAAACCCTTACCCTGAGGGCTGTGGAGGGATGGTTATTCTCAAATACATAATTTCCAGAACTATCAACTACGTTGAAAAAATGGGTATCTCAAAATTTTTATTCTTTTTGTTTGAGGAAATAGTAAGCGTTAGAGGGGGTTAGTTGCCCTCCTATCATTTTTTACTATTAGAAAGGGCACCAGCCTCTTCAATTTCCAATCGAAGGAGCCCTTTTTCAAGCTTCTACGACAATGATTTCTGTAAGAACCTTATATATCCCCAGAGAATAGCTTACACCCCGGGCCCTGAGTGCTGTGGGGGGGGGTATCATCCTGAAAAACCTTATTTCCAAAACTCAACTACAGTGAACAAAATGGCTATCTAAAAATTTTGATTGGATATGTTTGAGGAAAGGTGGGAGTGAACGGGGGAGTGAGTTGCCCTCATCACATTCGACTATTGAAAAGGTCACTAGCTGTTTCAATATCCAATTGAATAAGCCCTTTTTAAATTTTCTGCAACATCGCTTTCCATACAGACCTTTTATGCCCCCAGGGCATAAATTAAAACCCTTGCCCTGAGGGCTCTAAGGGGGTTATCATCCTCAATGGCCTAATTTCCAGAATTTTCAACTACATTGAACTAAATGGATATCTCAACATTGAATGTATGTGTTTGGGGAAACGATGAGCGTGAGAGGGGGGTTAGCTACCCTTTAATCACTTTTGACTATTAATAAGGGCACTAGCCCTTTCAATTTTCAATCAAATGAGCCCCTTTTGAAGTTTCTTACAACATTGCTTTCTATAAAAATATTATATTCCCCCAGGGCATAACTGACAAAAGTTGCCCTGAGGGCTGTGGGGGCTGTCAACCTCAAAGACATAATTTCCAGAACTATCAACTATGTTGAAAAAAATGGCTATCAAAATTTTGATTGTATGTGTTTGATTGTGTTTGGGGAAATAGTGAGCGTAAGAGGGGGTTAGTTGCCTTCCCGTCATTTTAAATAATTAAAAAGGGCAAAGGCCATTTCAATTTCAAATTGAATGAGCCATTTTTGAAGTTTTCGCGACAATGATTTCTTTAAAAACCTGATATGTCCCCAGGGAATAACATGCAACCCTTGCACTGCGTGTTGTGGGGGGGGGGTTCAGCCTGAACGACCAAATTTCCAAAACTTTCAACTCCGTTCAACAAAATGGCATTCTAAAAATTTTTAGCGGATGTGTGTGAGGATAAATTAGGAGTGCGAGGGGGGGTTAGTTGCCCTCCAATCACTTTTGACTATTAAAAAGGGCACTTGCCGTTTCAATTTCCAATCGAATAAGCCTTTTTTCAAGTTTTCACGACAGCTTTCTATTAAAACCTTATATGCCCCCAGGGCATTACTTACAACCCTGAGGGCTGTGGGGTGAGTGTCATCTTCAAAGATATAGTTTCTAGACTTTTCTACTCCTTTGAAAAAAAAAGCTATCTCACAATTTTGGTTGTATGTTTTTCAATAAATGGTGGGTATTGAAGGGGTGGTAGTTGCCTTTCAATTGCTTTTGTTGCTTTTGACTATTAAGAAGTGCACCAGCCCATTCAATCTATAATGGAATGAGCCCTTTCAAAGTTGCTGCGACAACGATTTCTATAATGTGTTTGGATAAATGTGTTTGGATAGATGTGTTTGGATAAATGGTAGGCATCGAAGGGGTGTTAGTTGCTTTCCAATCACTTTCGACTATTAAAAAGGTCCCTAGCCCTTTTCATTTACAATCGAATGAGCCCTTTTTCAAGTTTCTATGACAGAGCTTTCAATAAAATATGTCCCCAGGGCATAAATTACAACCCTTGCCCTGAGGACTGTGGGGGAGTATCATCCTCAAAGTTATAATTTCCGGACCTTTAAACTATATTAAACAAAAATGCCATCTTACATTTTTGATTGGATGTGTTTGGATAAATGGTAGGCATGGAAGGGGTGGGCATGGAAGTTTCTACCACAACACTTTCTATAAAAAAGCTTAGATGCCCCATGGGTATAACTAACAACCCTTGCCCTGAGGGCTGTGGGGCGGGGGGGGGTAATCCTCAAAGACCTAATTTCCAGAAAATACAACTACGTTGAACAAATCGGATATCTAAAAATTTTGATTGGATGTGTTGGGGGAAAAGGTAGGCGTGAGAGGTGGGCTAGTTGCCCTCCAATCACTTTCGACTATTAAAAGGGCAGTAGCCCTTTGAATTTCCAATCGAATTAGCCCTTTTTGAAGTTTCTATGACAAAGCCTTCTATAAAAACCTTATATACCCCAAAGCAACACTAACAACCCTTGCCGTGAGAGCTGTGAGGGGAGTGTCCTCCTGAAAAACATAATTTCTATATGGGAATTAACTACGCTCAACAAAATGGCTATCTCAAAATTTTGATTGGATGTGTTTGGGGAAATGGTGGGTGTGGAAGGGGTGTTAGTTGTCTTCCAGTCGCTTTTGACGATTTAAAAGGGCACTATCCAATCCAATAGAATGAGTCCTTTTCGAAGTTTCTACAGCAACACCTTCGATTAGAAATGCCCAGGTCAAAACCTGAAAAAAATAATACATTGTGCCAACATCGTTCTTTACTTAGGCAGCGCAAGCCCTGCCTATGATACACCATATCACTAATTCTGCTTCAAACGGTTTTGTTTGACAATGGAATTGCTTTACTTCGCTTTGCCTCTTTCTCTCCAAACATACAGAAATTAATTTCTGCTGCGGCAGGGAGGATTAGATTTTCGTCAATAGTAAGGTTTTTACCAGCCTTCACAACCAAATGACTAATTTTGGAAGATTTTACAGCATTTTTCTGCAAAAGAAAAGTTTTTTTGTGTTTTTCCTACTTTTAAAATCTTCCAAAAGACGTTCAAAGTACCGCAGTTTCTTTTTAACTAAATTCTCATGTTTGATTTCAAAATGGCGTTTTAAAAGAGAATGGTTTATGCATTTGTTTGATAAAGTTTCAGAACAAACACCCATTATGTATTAGTCTCGTCTGAGATTCCAGCCCTAGTAGAACCTAATTTCAAGTACAACTCGTCATATTTTTACTTTTAGATTCATTTGCCAGTTTTTCAGTTTTTTTGCCGTGGTCTGCTTATTAGTAACAAGACGGTCGGGACTACTTTCATTTTGTGATGTTGATGGCTCAGAACTTTGATTCAGATCTTAATGACCCTTTCTTTTACAGTCATTTATCAATTTATTTTTATTTTAAAATTCACTTACGCACCTGAATCAATACACTGACGTACTGTTTGAACAGGATTGAGTGTCTGTAGAATAACAGAACACACCACAAAAATAACAAAACACTGACAGCGTGCTTGTAATAACAGGCAATACTAATACAGTGTAATGACACGAAAGACTGGCTGGCCTTCACAGCCACTCTGATGACTAAGTCTTAGCGACGTGTGCTCGTCAACGTGTCCCACTGAAACCGCTTGAGAGTCAGATAGGGACAATTCTGACAACTTTGCCTGTCCTAGAATTAAACGGTTATATTTTTTTTGTTGGCCAGCTACATACCATCTACAAAATTTTTTGCACCCCGAAGGAGTACGCCTACCACAGTTTGAGAACCACTGCCTTTGGGTATCCTTGTACTCTTAAGAAAATTGACAAAAATTTGTATTATAAGCACCTTGAAAGGATCCTCAAGAGTTGTTTTTTGTGCCGAAAAAATTTTTTCTGTCACAAATCAAAGATTTGTGTCTAAAATCAGCTTTTAAATTTCATGCATTTCTTGTGAATCTTGTTTCAAAAGGAAGTCTATTTGGAAAAAAAAATCGAGGTGAACTATTTCGTTTGTTTTTATGAAGTCCAGTTACTGGTTATTCAGATCCCTTAAAATTTGCCTGGATTTAAGAGCCTCCTCTCCTCTTATTTCAAGTTATTAAGATGTAGTTAATTTGGATGCCAGTCTAGGAATATCCCATATAGAACAATTTTCAGAAACAAATGTAAGGCATCAATAAGAGGGAGGTAGTGAGGGGGGAAATTCTGCTCTTAACAATTATGAAAAGTTATGCAAGTTGCCCAAGACTCACTACCTTTAGTGATACAAATTTCCTATTTTGGCCTTGGTCATTTTGGCTCTTTATTGAGCAATTTTGTTAATAAATAAATTTTATTATTTAATAAGATATCTTAAGCAGAACTGGCCAGCCATGGCAGAAAACACAAAGAAATAAATATAAAGACGGCAATGTGTTCTATGATTTCTATAAGAACCTTATATGTCCCCAGGGAATAGCTTACAACCCTTATCAAAGTAAATCAAACGAAGAAAAAAAAAACACACACAAAAATGAACATTTTACCCGTATGTAACAAGGCGTCTTCAGCGTAAAAAAAACTAAAATAGATTAACCTAAAACATATTATATACAATTACTTAACATTTCTAATTTGAAAATACCTTTGTGAAACCACCTCACAAAAGTAACTGGAGTAAACATTTTAAAATAGCAAATGAACTAGGAATAAGTTATAGCAATATAGTTTTAAGCAAAGCTTTTGATGCTGCTATTCACTTAGATTTGTTATTTGAAACATACCTAATTAGTGTTATTAACTGGGAAACAGTACTGAATGAAGATCATCCGTCGGAAGCATTTGAAAAGTTTAACCAAATAGTGTCAAATATTTATGATAGCACGTGTCCGCTTAAAGAAACAAACCCCAGAAAGAATAAACCGAGAAAACCATGGTGTGATGATGAGCTGTTTAATCTGTTTAATATGAGAAATCAGGCGTGTGAGGAGCATCTGAATCATCCACAGAATAATGAGCTCCATGTGATGTATAAAGAGCTAAGGAATAGAGCAAATGCCCTATAAAGGAAAAAAAGCAGGCATATTTTACAAATGTATTTGAAGAAAGTAAAGGTTGCCCAAAGCAACATGGCAAGTTGTGAATGATCTTCTAAAAGGTCCTATGAAGCCATCGGAGCCAAAAATTGTGCTAAATAATATGACCTTAGAAGAAACTGAGGAAATCTGCGACGCATTTGGACAATATTTCTCTGAAATTGGCTGCAAGATTCAAGAAGAAGCAAGGAACTCCCATGTTTTCGAATCAAGCAGTTTTGTGGATGAGTGAGGAAGAAGTATCGAAATGAATTTCCAGCCTTGTACTGAAGAGGAGGTACGCAAGATTGTTAGCACGATTAAGTCAAACAGTGCAGGAGTTGATGGAATGAGCCTTAGAACGCTCAAGTCGGTTCTGGTTTATTTGCTTCCTGTCCTCGTATACCTGATCAAAATTTCTATGGAAAAGGGGATGTTTCCGAGTCCGCCTAAAATAGCTAAAGTTGTACCGTTGCACAAAGGTGGAGTCAAAACTGACATATCTAATTGTAGACCAATATCAATTATCCCGATTTATTCAAAAATTTATGAAAAGATTGTTCATCACCGGCTTTACGAGTATCTGATGAAAATTGGTGTTTTACACGATGGTCAATTTGGCTTCTGGAAAGGACATTCAACGACGCAGGCAGTCCAGCATCTTCTGGAAAATATTAATTCAGCACTTGAGAATGGCGAGCAGTGCATGGGTGCTTTTATTGATTTTTGAAAGGCTTTCAACACTGTTGATTTTAAGATTTTATTGGAAAGGCTGTATTATTTAGGCATAAAGGGTAGTGTTTTAAATTGGTTTGAATCGTATTTAAGTGAAAGGAAGCTACGAGTGACTTTGAGTGACAAATCTTCTCAGCTGTTTCCCATAAAGTGTGGTGTTCCAAAGGACTCAGTTCTTGGTCCTCTCCTGTACCTGATATTCGTAGACACAATGAGATTCTACATTCCCGGGGCTTCAGTTACTTCGTTTGCTGACGACACGGCTTTAGTGATTGCAGCAAAGTCGCTGCAAGAGCTCTTGTTCAAGGTGAATAAGGCGCTTGATGGCCTACATGAATTTGTTTGTTCTAGCCTACTTAGCGTCAATGCATCAAAACCTAATTTTATGATGTTTACGAGGACTGGTTCTGCTCCCACTCTCCCTGGTGTTATTATTTACAATGGCCTACCGCTCTCACAAGTCGAAGAGATCTGATATCTAGGATTCATCCTGGATCGAAACTTGAGTTGGAGAAAACACTGCGACATCATAGCATGCAAGCTGGCGCGAGGCCTTAGAGTTCTGAACCGTTTTCAAAATTTTTTACCTTTGAAAATTCTGCTTTTATTGTGTTTTTCATTAATAGCGCCTTATATAAATTATGGTTGTTTGATTTGGGCGAGTCATTTTAGTTGCAATTTTAGAAGAGTTCAAGTTCTGCAGAATAAGGCTATAAGGTTGATTGGATAGCACTGAATCACTTTTTAGAAAGTTTAAAATTTTAAAGGTTGTTGAAATAAGGGATTATTAAATTGGAGTATTTGTATTTCAGTGTCTGAATGGTCTTGCACCGGATTTTTTTATTAATATTTTTAAGCCTAATTCATTTTATCACGATGATTCGACTAGGAGTGCGGATAGTCTTGCATCTGAGCCACGGAACACAACGAGAGCGAGTCAAGTGACCAGACACATGGGCCCGTCAGTTTGGAATTCGTTCCCAAATTCAGTTCGTCAAGCTGAAAGTGTGCCGCAACTTAAAACCCTTATTACAAATCATTTCTTTTCAGAAATTTGGTAGTGTTAAAGGTTCGAGAGAAGGCTTTTTTTGTAGATATTTTATTTTAATTCTTTTATATTTTGTGCCATTATATATTTATCATTAATTTCATTTATTATTATTGTTATCCCCTTTTTTCAGTTTTTTTGGTGTGTTGAATTGGCATGCATGATATCCAACCGGCCGCTTTTTAAAGCATATTTTTTGTTTATTGCGACAAGTTTTCATAATTTGTTGTTTTTTTGTTAATAAAAATGTATGAACCTGAACGAACCTCTGGGACATTATGCAATACTTTATTTTTAAATATTGGTTCATTTTTTAAAATAAATCAAATAGGATCAATATTTATATTCCCAGTATTTTTATTAATTGATACACCTGCAAATAAATGTTTTTTTTTATTTCTAATGCTTCAAAAGCCCATTGAGTGAAACTTCTGTAGTTGGAAATGGCTGTTGCCTTCTCGAACTCCACAATATGGTCCACAATAACCCTCTGACAGGCACTGGGGCTTTTTGAGGACACTTTTCCTTAACTCACCTCCAGGTGAAGATTAACGGTTTGTACCAGGACTTTAGTGCTATCTCTTCTCAAAAGGCGTTTCTTCTCAAAAGACGTTTCTATCGTACTGTACAAGGCATACGGTACGAGTCCCCTCGGTCCCCTCGGTACGAGGGGAGACGTGGGGGGTTATTTCTATAGCTTCCTGACCCATTGGCATTTAAGTTTGTTCTCCCGAACAAACGGTTATTAAAATTGGGGGTTGCTGGTGTAAAGTTATTTTTAGTACGGCATTCCCTGGCAATATGTCCTTGTTTATTACATGCATAGCATATAATTGGGGGGCTCTGTGCGTTGTTTGTCGTATTCGTGGGTACAAAACGTACCATTCTTTGTCTTGTAGGGGTTGGAGATCTATTTTTGTTTGGTTTGTGTGAGTTGTCTCTTGGAAAGAAATTTGGGGAAATTGCTCGTGATCGTCCCGGAGTTGAATTTTCTACGTTATTTATTCTTGACTTATTGTGGTTCACCACAATTGAGTCAATTTCAATCATTCTTTTTACTTCCTGAACTGCAAGTTCTAATGTTTGAATATTTTTTTATATCAACATTCGGTACAGTTTGGGGCTTAATCCTTGCATGAAAGCATTAAGTACGATTTTATCGTATAAAGGGCCCGATTCTTGTCCATATTGTGTTTCAATGGATACGATTACTTTGTGTAGGTATTACCTAACATTTTGTGTTTCGTCAAAACTTACCGGACCATGCTTTAATTTATGTGTTGAACTGGTTTCAACAAATCTTTCTTGGAACGCTTATAGAAATATTTCGATTTTGTTTATAGGAAGATTGTTATCTTCTCCTATTGTTTGTTGTATTTGTTTCAGGACTGTTAATGCCTGTCCCTTAAGTCTCATTAACAACATGTTTACTAACGATTTTAAGTCCGTTTGGGTTATTTCTACGAATTTGTTTAATTGAATAACAAATTCGTCTACGTCTGCATCACCGTTATATGAAGGAAGCGATTTTGAAATTTCCACTGTTTTGGCAATGAGTTTTTCTTTAATAATTGCTCGTTTTGGTCCAACGACATTTTGGTTTTTTTTTTGATGGTTTAAAATTCGGTACTGGTTTTTAATTGTTTTATACTATTTAAAATTGATATATTTTTTTTATTATTACATGTACTCTCTTTTGCTACTATTTCCAGAGGATTTAGGCCCTAAAAAAAAATTTTGCACTTGAAAATATGTAAACAAAATTACCCTTCAAAGCATGCAAAGAGAAAAAAAAATTTCTTGTGGTTAATATTTCTCAACGATTTTCCCCTCTTTTATTTTTCAATGTTGTCCTTGTGTTTTTGCTCCTTTAAACTGACCGCGCCAATTCTAATGGGGGGTTTTCTTTTAAAATTATTGAAAGGCTGAGCTTGGTTACTTAGGGCCAATTCTATTGGGGGGGTTTTCAAAACGACTAATTCTTATGTCTTCTTTGAGATTTCCCAATGGGGAATTTCCAATTCCTTCATTCAATGGGAAATTTAGTTAAGCTCTAGGTTAGTGGTGCGCGAGTGGCTTACCTGAGTGGAAGCTGAACTTCTAAGATTGGGAGCTTACATTAATAGTTCAATTGGGGAGCTGGTACTAATGGCCATGCTGAGTCGAAATCATACTATACAGTTGCAGTGTCCCTTGGGAGCGAATGGAGCCACAAGGACTAACGAGTTTGAGAAATATTAACACAAAAGAATAAAACAAAATAATAGTACATTTATTGTTGCTTACATAATAGTCGCAGAGTTCTTGGTTGTATCAATAAAATAGCAGCACAGACAAGTTTATACACTGGTAAAATGTTCCTTCAAAAGTTCATTACAACATAGAGACTGATAAAAAAAGACTGTTCAAAAACTCCTAGAAGATTCTAAAAGACTCTTCTAAACAAAACTCCTGTAAAAAACTCCAAATAAGCTCCCAAATAAAACTGACTCAAATTTGGTAAGTCCTAACTATCTATCCTCTGCGATTTTGCCGGAGGTTACGTTTAGGCGTTGTTAAAGGTGTGTCTTTTCAGTCCTTACTGGCTGCACTGTTTGCCCTACATTACTATTGGACAGGTTTTCACCAATGGGCTGCTTGGGTTTAATTAAAGTTTATGACTTTTAAGACATCACTCTGGAATTTTTCTAGCAACTAAAAATTCTACACTGCAATATTTTGCTAGCAGGGGATCGCTTAAGTTGTGACTTTTAAGATATCACTTTGGAATTTTTTCGGACGAACAAAGTTTTATATTATAACATTTTCCCAGCAGGGTGTCGCTTAATTTTAAGAAGACTTATATTTTATTTCTTTGAAAATTTGTAAAGAATAGTAAAATTTAATTGTATTAAGATAACCAGATTTAAACTTAGTATACAGAACAATGCAATTAGCTTGAGCAAGTATATTTTGCATCTCGAGTGACTATTTTTTTTGTATTGTAAATCTTACTTTCTTGTCAGTTTGGTATTTTCGAGCTCTTATTATTCGAACACAGGTGTTAGTCACCTGTCGTATAAGATTTGGTCAAGCTAATATTTATTGGATACTTTGGAGACGGGGAGTCGGATTTACTTGTTACATTTTCTGTGGGAAAGTTCTTTTGTTTACTTAACTACGTTTATTTCAGTATTTTAAATTGAACGCTTGATATTTGTTTGATTTGTAGGTTACTTGAATTTTCGGATCTACATTCTTTGGTGATGTTACTTTACTGGGGTAACTTTAATTGGGGAATTTTGATGTATATTTTTTTGAGAATCTATCCAATTACACTTTAATTTCCAATCGAAAGAGCCTGTTTTGAAGTTTCTACGACAACGCCTTCTATACAGACCTTATAAGCCCTCAGGGCATAACTTAAAACCCTTGCCCTGGGGGTTTTGGGGGAGTGTCCTCCTCAAAAATATATTTTCTATCTGGAAATCAACTACACTGAACAAAATGGCTATCTCAAAATTTTGATTGGATGTGTTTGGGGGAATAATGGGCGTGGGAAGGGGGGCTAGTTGTCGTCCAATCACTTTCGACTATTATAAAGGGCACTAGCTTTTTGAATTTCCAATCATATGAGCCTTTTTTGAAGTTTCTACGACAGCGCCTTCTATAAAAAACCTTATATGCCCCCAAGGTATAATTTAAAACCCTTGTCCTGAGGGTTGTGGGGGATGGTCCTCCTCAAAAACATGTTTTCTATCTGGAAATCAGCTAAGCTTAACAAAATGGCTATCTCAAAATTTTTATTCGATGTGTTTGTGGAAATAATGGGCGTGGGGAGGGGGCTAGTTCCCCTCCAATCACTTTCGACTATTAAAAAGGACATTAGATTTTTGAATTTCCAATCGAATGAGCCTTTTTTGAAGTTTCTACGACAATGCCTTCTATAAAAACCTTATATGCCCCCAGGGCATAACTTAAAACCCTTGCCCTGAGGGTTGTGGGGGATTGTCCTCCACAAAAATATATTTTCTATCTGAAAATCAACTCCGCGGAGCAAAATGGCTATATAAGAATATTGATTGGATTTTTGGGGTGGAAGGATGGGGGTGGGGGGGGGGGCTACGTGTCCTCAAATCGCACTTTACAATAAAATATGGCAATATCCTTTTGATCTTCAAAGTGATTGGGCCCTTTTAATGTTTCTACGACAGCTCTTTCTATAAAAACCTTATATACTTCCCGCGATTCGCTTAAAACTCGTGCTCTGAAGGTTCTGGGGGAGTGACCTTCTCAAAAACGTTTTTCCACTGTTGAAATCAGCTACGGTGAAACAAATGGCTGTCTCAAAATTTTTATTCGATGTGTTTGGGGAAATGATGGGCGTAGGGGGGGGCTAGTTGCACTCCAACAACTTTGGACTATTAAAAAGGGCACTAGCTTTTTGAATTTCCAATCGAATGAGCCTATTTTGAAGTTTCTACGACAACGCCTTCTATAAAAACCATATGTGCCCCCAGGGCATAACTTAACACCCTTGCCCTGCGGGTTGTGGGGGAATGTCCTCCTCAAAAATATATTTTCCATGTGGAAACCAACTACGCTGAACAAAATGGCAATCTCAAAATTTTGATTGGATGTGTTTGGGGGAATGATGGGCGTGGGGGAGGGGGCTGGTTGCCCTCCAATCACTTTCGACTATTAAAAAGGGCACTAACCCATTAAATTCCAATAGAATGAGCCTATTTTGAAGTTTCTATGAAAACGCCTTCAATAAAAATCTTATATGCCCCAAGGGCATAACTTAAAACCCTTGCCCTGAAGATTGTGGGAGAGTTTCCTCCTAAAAGATATTTTCTATCTGGAAATCAACTACGCAGGACAAAGTGGCTGTCTCAAATTTTTGTGGGGATGGGGGAAGGGGAATATTGGGCGTGGGGGGGGCTAGGTGCCCTCCGATCACTTTCGACTATCAAAAAGGGAACTAGCTTTTTGAATTTCCAATCTAATGAGCCTTTATTGAAGTTTCTACGACAATGCCTTCCAAAAAAACATTATATGCCCCCAGGACATAACTTAAAACCCTTGCCCTGAGGGTTGTGGGGGAGTTCCCTCCTCAAAAACAAATTTTCTGTCTAGAAATCAACTCAGCTGAACAAAAGGGCTATCTCAAAATTTCCATTGGATGTTTTGGGAATAGTGGGCGTGGTGGGGCGAGCTAGTTGCCCTCCAAACACTTTCGACCATTAAAAAGGTCACTAGCTTTTTGAATTTCAAATCTAATGAGCCTTTATTGAAGTTTCTACGACAACGCCTTCTACAAAAACCTTATATGCCCCCAGGGTATAACTTACAACCCTTGCCCTGAGGGTTGTGGGGGAGTGTCCTCCTCAAAAATATATTTTCTATCTGGAAATCAACTACGCTGAACAAAATTGGCTATTTCAAAATTTTGATTGGATATGTTTGGAGAAATGATGGGTGTGGGGGGGGGGCTAGTTACGCTCCAATCACTTTCGACTATTAAAAAGGACACTAGCCCTTTAATTTCAAATCAATTGAGCTTGTTTTGAAGTTTCTACGACAACGCCTTCTATAAAAACCTTATATGCCCCCAGGGCATAACTTAAAACCCTTGCCCTGAGGGTTGTGGAGGAGTGTCCTCCGCAAAAATGTATTTTTTATCGGGAAATCAACTATGCTGAACAAAATGGCTGTCTCAAAATTTTGATTAGATGTGTTTGGGGGAATGGTGGGCTTTGGGGGGGGCTAGTTACCCTCCGATCATTTTCGACTATTAAAAAGGGCACTAGAACTCTCAATTTCCAATCGAATCATCCCCCTTTGAAGGTTCTACGACAAACCCTTCCATATGAAGTGCCTCTGGGAAAAAAATATTAATAAATAATAATAAAACATTGGAGCCGTATGGTTTTTACTATAGGCAACGCTGCAGCGTTGCCTCTGATATGTCAAGACCAACTAGGGGAAATTATTCCATAAATAATTTTAGTCAAAGAAAAAACGCTCCCATAAAATGCTGGACTTGTGGGGGTCCACATAGATAATCAGAATATGAAGAACCTTCAATGCGTGTCCGCTGTAGTGAAACAGGACACAAAGCAAAATATTGTTTAGCTCTAGCGCCTATTAGACAACCCCAAGAAAATTTTTAGGGTAATTTTGCATAATGTACTGAGGCTACCAGGGAATGGTTAGGGAACCAGTGGAAGACAAAGGCCCGAATTCTGTAGTGTCTAGATATATGTTAACGTTTAGGAGAAGACCTAGCGTGACTAGGAGTCACCGACAATTCATGAAAGGGAGTCAAGTATTTCAAAGAGAACTTGATAGGATACCTCTCAAGAATACAAAAATAGTTTACTTTCACCTCCGAAAGATGCAAAACAGGGTTGTGTCCGACTGTTAAGAAAGCAAAAAGGTTTGCATCCATAGGGATACTAAAAAGGATTGCATAACAGCGCGCAAAGGTTGCATTTGCATTTGCTTACAGAGTATTCATGATCATGAACTTGAATTGGAGTCTTCTAGGCTAAAAATTGAAATAAAGAAGGCAAGCATATTCCTAAAAGGACTTCTAAAAAAATGAATAGTAGGATATCGACAATTTACCAAAATTTAACATTTCAGGTAGAGCTCAGAACCAGAAATGTCGAATTTGGGAAAGAAAGAAATTCCCTTTTCTTAGGATAGGTTAGGAGATCACCGTTTGGTTCCCAGGAATGGGGTATTGTATGCACTGGATGATTCTGACAAGAAAAAAAGACGTCAATTTAAGATTATTTAAGATTATTTTATGAAACAAAACTATTTAATGGAGTCATCCGTTTCCTGCATTCAAGTCCTTTTTTGGGGGGCTCAGATGGGATATGTCAAAACCTTAAATAAATTAAGACAATGTGGTGTCTTTGGAAATATGTTCCGCTAGGTTAAAGATGTAGTATGGAAGTATGACTTCTGTTAGAGGAGGTAAAGTTAGTGGTACTTACCCTATTTTTGGAGAAAGCACTTTCACTCTTAACCTCTTTGATATTTGGTCAATTGATATCAGAAAAAACCATAACTCAGGCCAAGTTGTGACAAATATTCATTGTTAAAATTACAGTAATAGCACCATCTAAGGAGCATTGATAGGAATAAATGGTATTGCCCATAGGATTTAGAATATTGTTGAAAATACAGGGCACTGCCGATAGGATTTAGAATATCCGTGAAACACAGGATATGGATTATAAAAATTACTTAAAATTACTATTTATACCGTAGCCACACGCCAGCTTAAACCGGTAGTAGTTTGTGATTTTTTCTGTCTCCGACAAAATAGATAAATTCAGAATGTTCCTAAAGTTCAAATTTTCATCAGTCGAATGTTTTTACTAAGAGAACTGACGCAATATTTTTTCCTCGGAGGAATTTTTTTTTATTTGCCATTGGTTTTCAATCTCCCACTGCTACTGGATTTTTTGGCACCTTCAAATACTCTTTAAAAGATTACCTTATAATTTGTAAAAATGTCTCTAATATCCTCACCAATGTACACTTATGACTGTCAGTAAAGGACAAGAGTTATGACTGAGCTGTCATTTACTTGGGGACGCCACGCTTGAATTATAAAAATAAAAATAAAACCTGAAACTTCTGAAGGATAGTTTGAAAAGCTTATATTAAGACGAAGTTGTACTCAAGTATTTCTTAATAACTTTTACCGGATTCAGGATAAAAGACTAAAACGTTCCACTACATTTCGGAAAACGAAATTGAATATTTATTTTCTATTTACTTTCAGAATAAGGTTAATTCATCCATTGGCCTGGATGAAGTGAGGCAAATACAAGTTTCCTTGCAAGAAGAAAAAAAGAAAAGATCTAGAACATATTGGACATTAAATTTTAATGTTTTTACGCTCTTTATATATATAATAAGACTTCATTAGGAATAATAGGACTCAGTAGGAATGATGTTCAAAAAATTACGAAAATTGTTAATTAATTATCGCGACCAAAAGTCTCATGTGTTCCATTGACAAGTAGTGCAAGGAGAAATTTAGTTACAATAGATCTTAGTGAATTTGTGTTTCTCTTCTCTCATTGCTTTAACAAAAAAAATAATACAATGATTTTAAGTGGAGGAGATTGTAAGGAGGCCTTTTTTTGTGCAGCTTTGGTGACTCAATTTCAGTAAAACATGAAATCCCCTTTCTCTAATAGATCTGAAATAAAACAATAATTTCAAATTGGCATCAATTTGAAAATAACGTTGCTTTGCGTAACTAGTCATAAATCTTATAGTGACATTTCTTTGTTCAAGTATCGGACGACTTTTGAACCTGTGATAATTATTGGAAGACCCAATTTAGACCAGTTTTTTTATAAAACAAAGAGGAATGCAAGGCTTCAGAATACAGGGAAAAAACTACTTTTTAACAAAAAGATTGGTGATTGTCTAAAAGAAAATGGGAAAGGTCACTTAGCAAATCAACTGCCAAGTTAAATAAAATAAACGAATCTGAAAAAAAATTAAGTAATTTTGCCATGGAAACAAAGAATACGAGTAAGTAAAGTTATTTATTAAGTAGATTAAAAAGCTGCCACTAGCCTGTATAAATTTCCTTTGAGAACGATACTTAAATCGAGTAATAAGCTTCAGAGATTTCTGTCACTTAGGCTAGATCCAGGTATTATACTAAATTAAACCATTACTTATATTTGAGACCCTTAAACTGAAATTAAAGTCAGGGCAAAAATTCCTTTTTGAGGGTCGTTAATAGACTTATAAAGGGTTTATTTATTAAAGGATGGGTAATCTAATTTAAACAGCTTATAAACAGAAAATGCTAAATTAATGCTAAATTAAAACCAGAAAAATTTTAAAATAATAATGCTAAATTCATTTAATAATAACATTTGAGACATTTAAACTGAAATTAGAGTCAGGGCGAAAATTCCCGTTTGAGGGTTGTCAAAAGACTTATAAAGGGTTTATTAATTAAAGAATTGGTAATCTAATTAAAACAGATTAAAAGCAGAAAAATACACGAACGAATAGCTTAGGACTCTATTATATTCATATATAATATCATATTAGTATATATATTATTATATATACATCATTTATCATATTTGGTGTTTGGGTTTATATTTGGGTTAGTGTATCGTAATTAGCCAATGCTTCGGTCAATTAGACAAAGAATAGCATTTTAAAGATTAAAACAACACTTACTAATTTTTTTCCATAAGCTTAAAATTGCGAACAACCGAAGGTATAAGGAATAGAAAACTAAAACCTAACTAAGGAGTCCATGTTAGGAAGTTTAGTGCCTCCCGTTTCCTACCTCGTGTCCCTTGGAATTTAGTCTTTTATTTAGAAAAAACCACATATAGAAAACTAGACTTACCAGGAAAATAACATTATTTACCTCCTTCTGCATTCTCAAACGCCTTACGCGAGAGCACTTCAGTCCACTTTATAAGCACTTTTTTATTTGTAAACCCGGGTAGATTATTTATATAAGGACGAATTCGATGTTATACAGATAGATTAGGGAAGAATGGGGAATTATACTGTCAAACAAAGAATTTCAATTTCTGTCTTTCCACATGGATTCAAATAATAACCTTCCCTGGTAAATTTTAAGTTTATCAAAGGTTCAAAGAGCACTATGATTTGTTACAATATGTAAAAGTAAGATCTTTTTCCAGGTTACACAAATAAATTGATAACGAATTAAATACAGTTATGCGTAGTTTCTGAGAAACAATAATTTAAAGTGAAGGATCTTTATTACATCAGTACTAAGGCCTTGTTGTACTATTGTAATTAAAAGTACCCCAGTACACAGGCCTTGTTGAACTATAGCAATTAGAATAACGCTTTAACTTAGAAGTGTTGATAGCATAGATCTAAATTAATCTCGTTTTCCGGTAAATGACAAGGGCTGAACAACGGACACAAGCAATATATGATTAGCGAACTCAAAAGAGATATTGGAATAGTTCAGAACAATAAGAAATTCTTCCTTACAACATTTTCTTCCTTTTATTCTATGAAATAATAAATATTAGGTGTCACCGGATTTTAAGTACCCATTCTTAACAAAACGCCTGGTTTTTGGCAAGCTACCAAATTTGAATTCGAAATTAGATGGCAATTGCACATAGCAGAACATATATTTTCTCAAAATTTCAAAGTATTTCGGGACCACATGTCGAAAATGCTTCTTCAAGACACAAAAATGGCAAAAATTTTATCTATCTATTCAGACAAACATAAAGAAAGAAAAACTGTAAGTTTAGAAAGGGTCCTAATATGATGACGTTGCTCTTTAAGGACACTTGTAATAAAGTTTAAAGTATTAGTAGCAAACAGTAGTAAAGCACTTTTTACATTCACAACATGTTACACGTTTACAGGTCTGTTCGAAGGACCTTGATGCATTTTCTTTTTGGTTTTCGACAGCCAATGCCCTTTCATTCCATCCAACCTTACTTCTTTTGAGACGGAAACATTGAGACTGAAACATTTTCTTTTTGGTTTCCGACAGAGCTTACTTCTTTTGAGACTGAATGGTTTAAATCCACTTTGAAAAAGGCAGACGACCTGTATTTCCAGGACTATTGCGCATCCTAACTATGCCGTTGTTCATAAGTGAAACTGTGATAAATGCTTGAAATTCTAGAAGGCCAGATTTAGTTCCAGGTAAAAGTTTGCGATGAATAATCCAGGAATTGACAATAATACCGTCAATAAAATTATAAAATAGTCGCATATTCCACCTCTTGTTCTTAAAATCATTCTTATAGTGTGATGAGAGCGTCCCTAGGAGATCAACACTTCCCATACATTTATTGCATTCTTGACAGAAATTGGTCTTTCTACGCCTACTTTCTGACTCTCAGAGCTGCTCCATTTCTCTAAACATCAATAGAATGATATGCAGTGTATGAGGAACTTAGGGCGACAAGGTTGTTTTTTTCCACAACAAAAGAATGCCTTCCGCTGACGTTGCGTATGAGGCAGATCCTTGGTCTTTATGTTTCAATTCCTTCTCTCCAACCAGTTTGTCCGCAGAGTCACAAAGTCTGTCCGCAAGCGTTGTACCGACGCTGTAAATATTTTATTTCACTAATGCTTCTACGAGAGGGATTGAAGTGAAGAAGTTTTCAAGATACACCTTCGCATTCTTCTTTTCAAGACCAACACGACAGGTGAATAGCAACAATTCACCCGAGCTATGTTCAGAGGTCTGAGTGCAACCGCTTCTGTCCCTGGTAAATTTTGAAGTCATAAACTTACCTTTACACAACATAACTTACAAAAATATTAAACCCCAATTTTTTAATTTTTTAAACCATATTTTTTTTCAAGCTACTCCTTCTTTTGAAAGGTACCACCATTTATCAACAAAATTATAATCTTCATCTGATAATGTAGATTTCTATGGATAGAGAAGAAGCTCGAAGAAAGGCTTTATCTTATAATACCTGTCTCCGCTGTTTTGTTTCTGGCTTATGAAATGCAGGCATTCTCGGATCTTTTTGAAATTATTTAGAAAAAAAAACTTTTTCTACAAAATAATTTTTTCAAAGAAAAGTAAAGAACTCCATTAAACCAAAAATGAGCAAAAATGAAATCAAATAGTCTGCCAAGCATGAAACTACCACAAATCAGCATCGATAAATAAATAAAACCCAAAACGAACAGAAATTACAATTAATAACCGATTCAAGCTCAAAACGAGCAGAAATTAACATGAGTTGGGCTCCAAATCCCTATGCCGTCCCAAGCCCAGAACATAATTTGCACTTTACTGAAAAAATATAAATATTTTTACTTTCATGACTTTAATAAATCAAATAATATTAACATTTTGATTACTAAATATCAGTATATAAATATTAAACTGACAATTCACATTTATTTGTATTTTTTTTCAGTAAAGTGCAAATTATGGTCTGTTCTTGGGAAGGCATAGGGTTTTAAACCCATATCATGTTAATCAGATGGTGGGCGTGGAAGGGGTGTTAGTTACCTTCCAATCACTTTTGACTATTAAAAAGGGCACTACCCATTTCAATTTCCAATCGAATGAGCCCTTTTTGAAGTTTTTACGACAACGCGCTCTATAAGAACCTCATTTGCCCCCAGGGCATAACTTACAACCCTTGCCCTGAGGGCTGTGGAGGAGTGTCCTCCTCAAAATCATAATTTCCATCTGGAAATCCACAAAACTGAACAAAATGGCTATCTAAAAATTTTTATTGGATGTGTTTAAGGAGGAAAAGGTGGGCGAGAGAGGGAGGGGGGTAGGCTAGTTGCCCTTGTTCTAGTTAGAAACAAGCTGCTAATATATCAGCCAAGCCAAAAGGTAGCTGTGACACGGCTAGAAGCGACCATTTTACGCCATCAGTAAGCAGATAGTTTTGTCAGGAAAACTAAAGTGCTTTCCATAGCGAGTCTATAGAAAGTAAGAGTGGACAACCCTCATCACTTGTAAGATCTACATCTGACTCTTCATAATTGATACCAGTTTCCTCATCAAATATGATTTTGATGGATTTTTCGTCAGTCAACTTACTTTGCATCTGAGTAAGAAAATTTACTTTACTATCATCATTTTTTCTTTATTTTTTTACGGTAGACAAAAAACGGGCACAATTCTATAACATGGACATAATGAACAGGATCATCATCTACCTAAATCAGAGTAATAATATCCACTTTCAAAGTTAGGTACCTCTCCAAATGTATTAATATTAGCAGAGCACTGTCCTCGGGCATACACAGGGGTGATTCTGCATTAGGAGCGAATTTGGCCAGTGTCTTTATGTTTTAGAAAAAAAGATGATTGCCAGAAAACCTAAACTAAATTCCTTTAAAACATAAAAAAACAGCCAGCGTACAGGCAATAGGCCAGATAATTCTGAAGAAAAATTCCAGCAGCTCAAAACTTCTAGGTAAGATCCAACAAAATTTAAAATTTGAGTTTACCTTTTAGGTACAAGCACAGGTACAAGTAATGTTCCTGATATTGAATGTGATCCATCGCAGGTTTTTGAAAACTTCCGGCACATGCCTTGTACAGTACGATAAAAACGTCTTTTGAGAAGAGATAGCACTAAAGTCCTGGTAAAAAACCGTTAATCTTCAGCTGGAGGTGAGCTACGGAAAAGTGTCCTCAAAAAGCCCCAGTGCCTGCCAGAGGGTTATTTCGGACCATGTTGTGAAGTTCGAGAAAGCAACAGCCATTTCCAATGACAGAGGTTTCACTCAATGGGCTCTTGAAGCATTAGAAATAAAAAAAACATATTTTTGCAGGTTTATCAATTAATAGAAATACTGGGAATAAAAATATTGATCCTATTTGATTTATTTAAAAAAAAAATGAACCAATATTAAAAATAAAGTATTGCAAGATGTCCCAGAGGTTTGTTCAAATAACAAATCTAAGCGAATAGCAGCATCAAAAGCTTTGCATAAACCTATGTTGCTTTAACTTATTCCTAGTTCGTTTGCTATTATAAAATGTTTAATCCAGTTACTTTTGTGAGGTGGTTTCACGAAAGAATTTTAAAATTAGAAATGTTAAGTAATTGTATATTATTTGTTTTAGGTTAACCTACTTTAGTTTTTTTTACGCTGAAGACGCCTTGTTAGGTACGGGTAAAATATTCATTTTTGTTTTTTTTTCTTCGTTTGATTTACTGGCCATAGAACACATTGTCGTCTTTATATTTATTATTTGAAAAAAACTAAGTTTTCTAAAGAGTTAAAGAGGCTGAGTTACAAGGTCGAACTTTAAAACGTACAGGGATTAGGAGCCACAGTTGGGGGAGCTGCCGCCCCCCCAAACCCCCCGCTTTCGCAGCCTTTAAATAAAAAAAAAAGTTTTTTAAACTGAAAGTAAGGAGCGACATTAAATCTTAAAACGAACAGAAATTATTCCGTATATGAAAGGGACTCTGCCTTCCTCAACACCTCGCTCTTTACGCTAAAGTTTGACTTTCTCACAACTCTTTTTTTTAAACAATAAAAACTTTAGCGTAAAGAGCGAGGCGTTGAGGAGGGGACAGCCTGTTTCATATACGGAATCTTTCTCGACAGGGTGTTTTAAGGGTCGACCTTGTAACTCAGCCTCTTTAACTCTTTAGAAAACGTAATTTTTTTCAAATAATTTAAAAAAGAAACTGAGTTTCTTTTTTAAGAAACTCAGTGTCTAAATAAGTTTGAGAACCACTGCCTTAGGGTATGCCTAGCAAAGAAACTAACAGCAGTAAGTTACAATCAGATCCCCTCTTAGACTGTTCACCAAACCAACAACAAGAGACAACATTTCCATTTTTTTGCGAGGAGGGGACATTTAATACTTTTTCCATAAAAGCCTTTATACACAATGAACTTGTCGGCAGAAGTTCAGAACATATAAATCATGGCAAAAATAACAGGAAAAGCAAAAAAGTCTTTCAATTTTTCAAAATTTCAATTATATTGGTCAAAAGCTGTGGGATAACGTAATTTTAATAATTTTCAGGCACCCTCTCTCTCAAATACGCCTTGTGGTCTATTTAGGCAAGCAATGAATTCTGAAAATGTTAAACTAATTCAGAAAGTGAAATTTTGCATGGTAGATGAAGTGTTGTATGGCACAATACTATAAACAAAGTGGTCCACCTGCGGCTGAAATTTATCTAAGGGTTCTTTTTTTCTTCTTTTAATCAACACCGGAGTAAAATGAACCACATAGAGAACCATGAACCACAAATTTGTTATCGTCAATTGATCCATAGTTCCCATTTATTTAGCCTTGATTATTTTCATTATTTATTTCTGTGGAACTAAACGGAAAATTTGACAACTAATTATATCTTGCTTTCTTGCATAAGTTTTTGGTTGCTTAAAAATCCTAATTATTATGCATTTCAGTGTTGGACAATGTAAACATCTGTTTCCTTCGAGATTATCAATTTAAGAGGATTTTTTTCGGAAAATTGTATTTTATCCACATTGGTCATTGGATAAAATACAAGCTTAACGAAAAAAAAAACACGGAAAACTATATAAATGTCCGAAGTGCTAATTCAAATGTGAGAATTAGCCAAAGTGGAACAGCTTTAATTCTTCATCAGGTTTTATTTTTTTTAATAAAAATCACTTTTGTTCCAAAGGTTTTGTTGTAGTCTATAAACTGAGAGGCTTTTTCTAGAATAGGATGTTAAACGCTAAGGCAGAGCCGAATTAAATGAAAATACCATTCTACGCAAATTACGTTTAAATTGCATCTCACCTGTGTACACTCTTTGAGCGCGTTCAAATAGTCTAGCCATGGCAAGCATTTCTTGCATAAATAACATTAGTAACACTCAAGCACATTAGTATTACTAAAGAAACTAAATTTGCTAAGGAAACATAAAAAAAAATAAAAAAAAAATTAAAAAAATTAATAGGACACATAAAAAAATTAAATAAAACTAATATATGTACTAATTGGTTGTGAGAATAATAACCACAAATCACTGAGGATACAACAATCTTCTAAAACTCCGGCAAGCACTGTTTAATGCCAGTAAAAGTTTTAAAAATCACAAAAGTTTTTCCACACACATAACATATGAAAGGTTTCTCACCTGCACGCAGTCTTTGATATGTATTCAAACTGCAAACTTGCGAAAAACACTTCTCGCATAAATAACATGTATCTGTCTACTCACTCATATGCCTTCTTTGGTGCTTGGTCAAATTTCCTGCTTCAGAAAAGGTTTGGTCACATACAACACATTTATACAGTTTCTTACCCGTATGCGTTTTTCTATTGGTGCTCAAATGTGATGCTTGGGAAAAAGTTTGGTCACAAACACCACACTTGAACGGTTTCTCACCCGTATGCGTTCTTGTATGGGTGTTTAAATTTTGTGCTACAGAAAAGGTTTTATCACAAATGTCACATTTAAACGGTTTCTCAACCGCATGCATTCTTTCTTGGGTACTCAAGCGTGGTGATTGGGAAAAAGTTTTATCACAAATATCACACGTAAACAGTTTACCACCAGTGTCCATTCTTTGATGTGTGTTCAAACATCCTAAATGAAAAAAGGTTTGGTCAAATACATCACACCTATATAGTTTCTTACCCGTATGCATTCTTTTATGGGTGTTCAAATGTGGTGCTCGAGAAAAGGTTTTATCACAAACATTACAATTAAACGGTTTCTCACCCGTATGCATTCTTTGATGGGTGTTCAAATTTGATGCTCGAGAAAAGATTTTATCACAAACATCACACCTAAATGGTTTTTCACCCGTATGCACTCTTTCATGGGTTTTCAAATGTGCTGCTTGAGAAAAAGCTTGGTCACGAACGTCACACTTAAACGGCTTCTCACCCGTGTGTACTCTTTTATGGGTGTTCAAAATTGATGCTCGAGGAAAGGTTTTATCACAAACATAACACTTAAACGGTTTCTCACCCGTATGCATTCTTTGGTGGGTGTTCAAACATGCTAAATGAGAAAAGGTTTGGTTACAAACATCACACTTGAACGGTTTCTCACCCGTATGCACTCTTTTATGGGTGTTCAAATTTGATGCTCGAGAAAAGGTTTTATCACAAACATCAGAGTTAAACGGTTTCTCACCCGTATGCTTTCTTTGATGGGTGTTCAAACATGCTAAATGAGAAAATGTTTGGTCATAAACATGACACTTAAACGGCTTCTCACCCGTGTGTACTCTTCGGTGTAGGTTCAAATCGCCCATTTGAGAGAAGGTCTTGTCACATACCTCACACTTATATGTCTTTTTCTTTTTATGAATTGTTTGATATCTTTTCAATTTTTCTCACTTTTCACTTTGGAGGTGACTTTTCAAACTTGTTTTCTGATGTTCTAACAAGTTTCCTTCAGATTGCGAAGCACACGAAATTGAGAAACTGCTTGTGGATGAATTCTTGGAAACAACTAGTGACGTATTTCCCTGTAAGTGAAGTCCAGACACGTGAAGTGAAAAGTGACCTAGAAGTTTAAAAGTCTACAGAGTTAACGAAATAACACAAAAAATCAAAACTCTCAAAACTAAAACCAATACATATTTTTCAAGATGTTTTGAAAGTCTACAGATTTAAAAACAGAAAAAAAAACAGTATATCTTAAAAAAAAACAAATACATATCTTTCAAATGTTTTGAAAGTTTACAGAGTTAAAAAAAAGAGAAAAAAACAGTAAATCTTTCAATAGGTTACAAATAATTGTAACCTAAATAATTTTATTGTAATTGTAACAACAAATGACTCTATTTTCAATCCCTCTTCTCTCCCTTATTGTGATACTTATTAGCTTTTAAAATTAGTTATTTTAAAATCTTATAAAATTTATTATATAAGTTAAAAAACAGTAGGCTATATCTTTCAATAGATTTCAATAGGACAGCTAATTCTATTTTCAATCCCTCTTCTCTCCCTTATTGTGATACTTATATTAGCTTTTAAAATTAGTTATTCTTATGCAACAGAAGAGCGAAAATGAAACCTTAAAAGATCAAAAAGTATACCTTGGTGTAAATCATATCATAATTGAACAAGAAGAAATATTACAACAAATATCAGGAATTATTGTAAGAAAAAAAGAGAGCTAGAAGAATGAAAATCCTATTTTGAAGTTAGAATTTTTTGGGTAGCCACAAAGCTTTGGATAAAAAAAAAAAAAAAAAAAAAAAAAAAAAAAAAAAAAAAAAAAAACGACACGGAAGTCACGTTTTCCTCAGCTCTTACATATAACAATTCAAATAGGGATAAATCACTTCAATAGACAATAAAAACAATAGAACAAATTCAGGATATTCTGGTCGCACATAGTGACACCGCCATCAGTATTTGGGTACTTTTGAATCGTTTAAAAAAATTTCCTTTTTAAAAAAGAGTCAAGCTGGAGTAAATTGCGAGCAGATTTATTTGCTGTCCTTTACTTTTTTTTATAGAGACCATGCACATATTTTAGGCTCAAAATTTCTATTGAACTGTAAAAATAAATATGTTGTTTCAATTCACAGTTCATCGGCTATAAGCGAATTGTTAAATAAAACAATATTTAGGCTATCACTGATAACTGGTCAAAGGTGACTGATAACTGGTGATTGAAAACGGAACTTTTAAGAGCTCATCATCGTGTATTTACATGCAGAAAACACGTTTGTTTGGCATAAAATTTTCGCTAGGCTCTGATTATTCGTTTTGATTTTTTTTTGTCATCATTTTTCACTTTGTATTAAAAGGATTCATCTCTCTGAGGAAAACGTGACTTTCTTTATTTTTCTTTCATCTAATGAGACTGGCTATATTCTTCTAGCTAAATATTTAAAACGCCTCGTTCTAAAATAGACAAAAAAAAATTTTGACTTCATCTGCACAAAATGAATTTAGTATTTTTGTTTGAATCTTGTGTTTTCAGTAAAACAATATTCTACACTAAAAATTTCTGGTAGGCAGTTCAGACAATACCAACCAATTTTCTGCTTCTTTCAAATTCACCTTGAAATCAAAATAAAAGACAGATTCATTTCTTTATCTCTTAATTTGAAGAGAAATATACACTATATATATGGATTATAAAATTTATATAGAATTGTAGTTTTAAGGCTTATTATTAAGCCTTTTGAAAATAATAAAACCTGCAAAACTACTTTGTGAAAATTTAAAAAATGCTTATTAAAGGCTACAAAAGAGGTTTGGTAGCCTGAATTTTTAGCCTTTGGTAGCCTTTGGTAGGTTTGGTAGCCTGAAAATTAAAAAATGCAACCTACTGCAAAATACTTTATTTACAATTCAATTCATTATAGAATGAACCCGTGGCATGGCCAAAACCTGCACATTTGAAAAATATAAAAAAAAAGATACATATTAGGAGAAAAGATTTTTCTTCTGTTTTCATCCAACAAAATGTTATCCGATACATTTCATACCACAAAAAAAAATCAGATGTACCTCCATCTTTAAAGCATTTGGGTTGCAATTCCTTGATATCATATTCATATTTACATGGACCTAACTTGCCATTTAATTCTAGCAAGTCATCATCTTTCCCTTCTGCTGACAACATATGGTTTGAATCATAATAGTGCTTCTCAGTGTTGCATAGTAGAGCTCCTTCAAATTCTAAAACAAATTTGAAATTCAAAAACGCTTACTATACAAATGCTACAAATAAATGCGAATAAAAGTAAGCTTGTATATTCAGCTAATTTAGATACTGCTCATTTTACCGAAGCATTAACTTGCATATTATAAAATCCAATTAATTTCCAACTCATTTCCAAATAAATTAAGGACAGAATTTCTCTTTCTAATTGAGTTTTGTTAATTCATTGCGAAGATTTTTATTGAAGAAATTTATTCTTGTCAAGACTTGATTAATAAATATACCTATAACTGTGTACTTGTTACAGTTGAATATTTTGAAACAGTTCCGTGGTGATAAAATAGGTGCTTGAATAAACAGACAAGCAAGTGTGAGTACAGACAGTCGTTGAGTCACCTTTGTGGTCCCAACAATATCAAATATTGGCTAACTTGAAATTTAAAATGCAGTCGAATACTACTACTACTAACTACTACTAACAACTCATCGCAGCACCAAGCCACCTGAGGCTTGGTGCTCAGCTACACAGCTACGCACACTCCTCCTCCACCCCAATCTATTCAAACCCTCCCTTTTTACAACCCCCCACGAAGTTCCCATTTCCTTTGAATCTTTCTTTATGACGTCCTCCCACCCCAGACGGGGACGACCTGCTTTCCGTTTAGCCATAGATGGTTGGCTGAAAAGAACAATCTTCAGCAATCTGTCATCCTTCATCCGCACAACATGCCCTAACCACCTCAACCTTTCTTTCATTATAGACCTAGAAAGCGGTATTGAACCACATTTTTCGTATAGCCTATTGTTTGAAATACGGTCAGTCAACCGGGTACCCAGAACAATCCTTAAGCAATTTCTCTGGAAAACATCTAGCAAATCTTGATCCGCTTTTCGGAGCGTCCATGCTTCAGAGCCATATTTGACCACTGTCATCACTGTAGCTTCTAAGATTCTAATCTTGGTTTGCCGACTTATCTTCCTATTCTTCCAGACTTTTTTTTAACTGTGAACAAGCACCCAGAGCCTTGGCTATTCTATTTTTAACATCTTCACTGCTCCCGCCATCATTACTAATAATACTACCAAGGTAAGTGAAGCTGCCCACCTGATCAATCTTTTCATTATCCAACGTTACCTTTTCATCTTCACTTATTCCTAGCCTTAGTGACTTAGTCTTCCTAACATTAATTTTCAAACCAATACTAGCACCCTGAACCGGCAAAACCTCTAAAACTTCATTCATTTTGCTCACACTTTCATGTAGGATACATAAATCATCAGCATAATGCAAGTCCAGGAGATTTTTTCTTCCCCATTTGATTCCGTGGTCTCCCATTGCCTTTTCTGTGCTCCTTAAAACAAAGTCCATCAAAATAATCCATATAAATGGGGATAGAACACAACCCTGCTTAACTCCTGATTTAATACAAAACCAGCTGCTAACCTCATTTTCTACCTTTTTCTTTTTAGTTACTTGTAAAAAAGTAAATATACATACATTATATAAATACATAAAATTAAATTTATAGGTTATTCAGGTTTTTTCTCAAATTAGTTTTAAATCTGCTCTTTATAAAGCGAAAGAAAAACCTGAAACATACAACAAAATTCATAAACATAGAACAAACAAAAAACTGAAATTCTTTAAAAAAAAATACATAACATAGAACTAACAGCTAGATAAGTGTAATTTTAGGATAATGTACTCAATAAAAAAATGAATAAAATATAAAAAATAAAAAAATTAAGATTTTACAGCTTAAGAATCACAAACTATCAATAGCGGGGGTTTCTGCATTACTTCCAAAACAATAAAATACAAAATATATTCTCCCAAAATTTAACAGCTGAATTCTACAAGCTTTGTTCCTCTCTTACACGTCTTATAACTTCATATTACCATATGATATATCTTATAACTTGATAATTTTAGTGATTACTTGACTCGCTAAAATTAAAAATAAAGGCTAATAATGTGAATTCAAATAAATTTAGTGGCACAAAGAAGCCACTTTTATAAACCCTCAGCACTTAATCGTTAGATCCAAAAACATACGCAGTTACATTTTTTTTCCTTATGACTACTTAATGAAAAAGGTTAAAAACAGGGACTATTATTTTCTAAAGTAAAGTAGCTTTTTTTTAATTCTGTAACAGAAAATTTAACTGTATAAAATTACCGTTTTTAATTAAAGAATCCTCACAAACTGTAATGAGATAAGACGTTTTTATAATTTTTTGCAAGTCCATGAAAGATTTTGGAGAACGATGTCAATCCAAATTATGAGAAGTACTATAACATCATCAGCACTTGGATACGACAGAGAATTCAGACAGATGTCCTAAAATACAAAAGGTATAATGATTGATGACTTTTAACCACTGCAAAGCATATGTTATCTTAATACAGTTGAAAGCACAGGATCGACTCCTTCAGCTGTGAAAAAGGGTGAGAAAATTCAAAAACTAATTCAAAAACAAAAAATTTCCTCTTTACTAAAAAAATAATGTTTTTACTTTTATAATTTTAATAGATCAAATAATTAAAATATTTTGATTACTAAATATCATTATATTCATATTTAACTGACAATGTACATTCATTTGTACTATTTCAGTAAAGAACAAATTTTGTTCAGGCCCTTGGCAGGTAAATGGGTTCTATGCCCAACTTCTGATACTTTCTACTCGTGTTATGTTTGACTAGGTTAACTTTTGTAATATCTGAGTGTTTTGGGTTTCATTTATTTTACGCTGCTGATTTGTGATAGTTTCACGCTTGGTAGATTATTTGGTTTTATCTTTGCTAATTTTTTGATTAATGGAGTTCTTTACTTTTCGTTGAAAAACTTATTTTATGGAAAGTTTTTTAAATTAATTTCTGTTCATTTTATATTGACATAGTCTTTTCAGGGAAAAAGAAAATAATACTTTAAATCTTTTAGTTTTTTAAGACTTTATAGTTTGGCCTGCAAAATTTTGATTGGATGTGTTTTGGAAATGGTGGGCGTGAGAGGGGCGTTTTTCGCAATCCAATAACTTTAAACTTTTAAAAATGGCACTAACCCTTTCATTTTCTAATTGAATGAGCACTTTTGATGTTTCTACGACAACGCTTTGAATAAAAACATTATATACCCCGGGGCATAACTTACGAACCTTGCCCTGAGGGCTTTGGGGGAGGGGTTGTCATCCTTAAAGACATAATTTCCAAAACTTTCAACTATATTGAGTAAAATGGCTATCTAAAAATTTGGATTGGATGTGTTTGGGGAAAAGGTGGGCGTGAGAGGGGGGGTTAGTTGCCCTCAAATTACTTTCGACTATTAAAACTGGTACTATCTCTTTTAATTTCAAATCGAATGAGCCCTTTTCCAAGTTTCTACAACAAAGATCTCAATAAAAACCTTATAAGCCTCAAGGGCATAACTTATGATCCTTGCCCTGAGGGTTGTGGGGGAGTGTCCTCCTCAAAACTATATATTTTCTATCTGGAAATCAACTACGTTGAACAAAATGGCTATCTCATAATTTTTATTGGATGTGTTTGGGGAAAAGGTGGGCGTGAGAGGGGGGTTAGTTGCCCCCTATCACTTTCGACTATTAAAAAGGGTACTCTCCCTTTGAGTTTCAAATTGAATCAGCCCTTTTTCAAGTTTCTACAACAAAGATTTCAATAAAAACCTTATATGCCTCCAGGGCATAACTTATAATCCTTGCCCTGAGGGTTGTGGGGGAGTGTCCTCCTCAAAAATATATTTTCTATCTGGAAATCAACTACACTGAACAAAATGGCTATCTCAAAAATTTTAGTGGCATTGTTCAGGGGCATGAGGGGAGTGAGGGGGGGGGCTAGGGGCCTACCTCTAACGATTACATATTAAAAAGAGCGCCAGCCCTAAGAATTGATAAGGGACGAATCTTTTTAAGAAAAGTATACGGAAACAACGGAATTAAAACCCTGCAGGAACTAAGGGCCCTAGCTTATTCCCTGGTCACTAATGCCTCAGGGGGAGTTCACTAATCAAAACATAAGTTATCACTGGAAATAAGCTACGCTCAACAAAATGGCTCTCTCAAACCTTTGAGTTAATGTGTTTGGTGATAAGATGGGCGGGGGGGGGGGGGTGCAAGTTGCCCTCCAATCACTTTCGACTATTAAAAAGGGTATTAGCCCTTCGAATTTCCAATCAAATGAGTCTGTTTTGAAGTTTCTACGACAACACCTTCTATAAAAACCTTATATGCCGCAAAGGCATAACTTAAAACCCTTGCCCTGAAGGTTATGGGGGAGTGTTCATTCTCAAAAACATATTTTCTATCTGGAAACCAACTACGCTGAACAAGTTGGCTATCTCAAAATTTTGATTGGATGTGTTTGGGGGAAAGATGGGCGTGGGGGGGGGGGGGCTAGTTGCCCTCCAATCACTTTCGACTATTACAATGGACACTAGAACTCTCAATTTCCAATCGAATGAGCCGCTTTTGAAGTTTCTACGACCACCCCATCCATATGAAGTGCCCTTCTCTAAAGAAAAAAAAATACATAGTAAATTGTGCCAATATCATTCTTATATGTGTGGCGTTAAAGGTTTGGGCGTTATCTGTTACGTTTATTGCTAAGTCTGTTACGTTTAAAGATTTGTCTGTTACGTTCAAAGATTGCGCCTCTGTTATGTAGTTGGTTGAGACGTTATCTGTTATGTTAATTTGATAGGGCCTTGTGTTATGGGGGGAATAAATCTGATGTATGAGGGATAATAGAATAGGTTGGGGATTCAGTTGCTAATTACTAAATTGATTTTCCTTATGAAATGACCAACTTGATCAGAGAGGCTTCAATCCGAAGTTACAACCGTGCTAAATATTACCTTTTGATTCTGCCAAATGTGGCATTTAAACTACACCAAATGATATGGGGGAAGTTTGAAATAGGGAGCTAGTCAAATAGGCGCCGTAAACATTCTTCATAGGTCATCAGATCCCTGGGAGCGTTTCCAATGGACAGTATACGAACTAGAGGGCTACCTTTGAGATCTAGATACGAACATAAAAAATAAGACTGTAAAAATAGAAAAGTAATGGGTTTATTAAACTTACATGATTAAACATAGCGGCTTCAAACTTCAGTAAGCAAATGCAATAATACAGTGATCATATCAGGAATGCTCATAACATAATGATCCTATGCAATGCCCATCACATAATAATCTAATGCAATATTCCTCGAAAAACACTTCCTCTCTACCATATAACACGAAGTTTGCTTCTGAGCAATAAACACTAATTTTCTGGTTGGTTCATCTCTACACGGAGGGCCCGTCTCTTTACTCTTATGCTGACAAAATCAAACATTATGCAGCCAAAACTGCCCAATAGTTTTTTCGCGATATTCTGATCATTAAACATATGAATTCCTGAGAGTACTTCTAAAAACTACCAAACTAATGTTTTAAACAATGTCCCGCTTTTGTCTTTCGAAAATACTTCAATGAAATTCCATCCGTCTCATTAATCTGGTGCGTGCAAAAACCCGCAGTTTTTTGCCTTTGAAATTTGTCAAGCGTCTGGAATGTTCAAAAGCCTTTTGTTTTGTTGAACAATAGTTATACAAGGTTCCGTGAAGTACTTCTGAATTAATCATCTCTGGCTTTAAAGGCTGATAAATCTCTGGCTCTCTGGCTCTCTGATAATCTCTGGCTGATAAATAAATGAGAATTTAAAACGGAAATTCAAACTTAATCAAGGGGGTTTGATTTGCATCGGAAGCATATTAGGATGAAGTAAACTTTTCATATTTTGAAGTAAAACATTGTACATAAGTAAAACATTGTACATGGTACATATCACCCATCTCAATTTTGAATAACGTCCCGTTATTAGTATTTGCTTGTCTTCGGGTTTTTAATTTTTTTGAAATTTGTCTACTATTTGTTTCATGCAGTTTTTATAAGTCTATTTGCTCTTAAGCGATTACTTTTCTTATTTTATTTCATATAGTCTGCTAAGTTTCCTCTACCGGACTAAGATAGCTACTTACACCAAGGTTTTTTTTTCTATATCTACCACTGATAATTCCTATATTTCTAACAATATTTGGTAAGCTTGATCTTACTCTACTACTACTAAAATTTTTTTTTTCTATTTTAAGCTAGCTACAGAATAACTAAGTTTCCTGTCTTATGCTAAATTAAACGAATAATATGACACTACTACGCATGATTCTACCTAAACATATATGGTTATACATAGATGAATAATTTATAACACTCACTATTGGATTACCATTTTCACTGGTAATAGAAGTAATTTCACTGGATTTTGTTGTGTAAACAATAATAAATTTCAATATCGTATGTATTATCAAAGTTAATACAACGTGATATAATTTCACACCTATTTTACCACTATACGTGTTCTTTAGTGTACTCGTATCTTCTTCTGTAAATTGAGATCCTTCGTTAGTAAGTTGAAATAGAAAAGGTACTTTATATATAGTTCCTTCACAGATTAGTCACATTATAGATGCGTTCATTTCAGACAAAATTATTAAACCTCTGATTGCAGGTGCGTAGAGTTTCACCACTAGGGTTCGTTCTCACCTATTGTTCTTAAATGTCTTGTAAGGTGCTTTGTTGTAAAAGTCTTTAGCACTGGGATTATGTTGATGATAGAAATGTTGATTATTTGAAGATAATAGGATGTAGCGTATTGTCTTAGGGTTATCTTCAATTATGTAGAGGATTTTGTTGGTAAAACTGTTTCTTCGCGCATTTAAACATTATAGTTCATAAAATTTTTCATTCATGTCTAGTTTCCATTAGATTATGTAGTGATTCCTTGTTAAATCGCGGGGGAATGACATTTTAATTTGTAGAGTGTCAACATCAAACTTCTTTTAACATACTGTCTATAATTCGTGGTAGGAGTAATTGTCACTCAGAGGTTATAACAAGAATTATTTTGATTTCTATGATTTAGTTTTCAAGTTCGTATTTTAAAGATTGTCTTATAATGTTTACGTTAATGTATCTATTGTCTTTATAACTTCGAAATGGAGAAATATTCGAAGGTGAGTTGAAGTGTAACTCGTCGACGTGTAAAGCTTTTCTTGGATTCCTTAACACACTCAACGTGGTAAAGTGGGTTCATCAATTTCATTATTTAAGATGATATATTCATTTACTTCTTATGTTAGATAATAAAATTCGCAGGTTTATTATGTTAATAAAGTACTGGACGTTTGAGACTTGTTACCTGATACATAATACAATTTGTAATTGAAGAAATTTTTTTTTGTTGAACGATCATTGTTTCCTTGATCAAAATGTATCCGTAATTTGATGTTCAAGTTCAAGTTCAAGTTCCATTTATTTCCATAAATAACAATGACAAAAACAATATCCCAAAGGGCTCAATGGCCCGTTATTTGGGAAACGACACAGAATAAATGACTAATATTAAAACTTGGCATAAACAATACTAAACAATGTTTAACTTAAAAATCTATAAGGAAAAGAAGTCAACTCACCTACAGTCCACACGAAACAGCTACCCTCCTGTCACCCGACAATAAAAAAAAAAAAAAAAAATTAAAAATTCTCTAAATCATCTAGGATCAAAGGACAACAAAAAAAAAAAAAAAAAAAAAACAAAAAAAAAAAAACTATACAACAACAATAAACTATTTAATATTTAGCTTTAATAAGAAACTTTTCATCTGTCTTTTAAAGGAGCCAATTGTTTTTGACTGACGAATCTCAGCAGGAACCGAGTTCCATGCACGTTCCACAGTCACGACCAGACTAAAGTCTGAATGAACCGAGGGAGTAGCCGGAATCATTACTTCCTCCCTGTTTCAAACTGCGTACAAATTTACTTCCCCTACTGGCTTAAGTAGTCCAGAGAAACAAAATGAGAGATCTCCGTGAAAGAATTGATATGCCAACGAAGCTAGAAATATAACATAAATATCTCTAATCTTAAGGGGATTAACAGGAGAGTGAGTAGTCGACTGGAGAACTATTACCGCTTTCTCATGAAGAATATGAACAGGAGCAAGTACAGAAGAACATGTAGACATCCACACAGACGAACAGTAACATATATAAGGGAAAATGAGAGAGACATATAAAAGACGGAGTATAGGAAAAGGAAATAAACGCTTTAGTTTACGGATGATTCCAAGTCCACGGGAAATTTTCACTCTTATTACTTGAACGTGCAACTTAAACGATAAATTTTCATCCAAAAGAACTTCCAGGAATCGCACATATCGATCTGGGGGGCGACTTCTGAAGCGTCTTTGTGTTGGAAGCTCAGTAATTGTGGGGCAGCTCACACCTGTACGGGACCAAATCAGAAGGTACGACTTTTTTACAATTAAAGCTAGTTGATTTATGTCAAACCAATTCAGTATCTTTTCAGTCATTGCTTGAAGCTTTAGAATAAGGGATGACTCATCCGGAGCTGCAGCACCTAGAGTAGTGTCATCTGCAAATGCTACCAGTTCTTCTTGACAATCAGATGTGGACGCCGAAATAGTCTGAGAGTAACATTTGTGACACAATCCACAGCAAACATTGGGAATTGGAGTGTTTAGAAGTCGGTAGAGGTCGTTCACATATATCAGGAAGAGGGTTGGCCCAAGAAAAGAACCTTGGTGTACTCCGTATTCAATTGGAATTTCCTTGTCTGTATCTTCCATGGCAATATATCTGTCTGTAAGGTATGAAGAGAACCAAAACAATGCTTCCCCACGCACACCATGATGAGAAAGTTTACCAATGAGGATCTTGTCTGTAAGGCTGTCAAAAGCTTTCTTTACATCGAGAAAAATGGCTGCAGGAATAAGCTTAGAGTCTAAAGATTGTCGTATAAACTGAAGAAGTTTATTACAAGCATGTTCTGTAGAGTACTTTGCGCGAAACCCAAACTGATGCTTATGGAAAAAAGATTTAGCTTCAAGAAACCTTACCAGACGTTTGAGCATTGGCCTTTCAAATATCTTGGAGAACACTGACAAAAGAGAGATCGGCCTATAATTCCCAGGATCCTCACGGTCACCTCCTTTAAAGAGAGCTATCACACGCGACAATTTAAGACGTTGAGGAAATACTCCTAGTTGAAATGACCTATTAATCAAATGGCAAAGTGGGGTGATAATCGACGGAAGGATATGTTT
>NC_142803.1:76478309-76579755 GCF_049724085.1 Artemia sp. Qi Xiang Cuo
AATAAACTATTCTCTTTGAATTCAATTCTCTTACTAATATGAATTGTAAAGAAAACTATTCCTTTTATTCAAATCCCAATCAGGAAAATATGACGTGGGGAGAGGTATAGCTACCCTTCGATAGATTTGACTCTTAAAAATGGCTCTTCAACTTCCGATTTCCAATCCAATGAGCCCCTTCCGAAGTGTATACGACCCCCGTTTCCATAAAAACCTTAAATTTCCTCGGAGCATACCTTAAAACCATTTCACTGTGGACCCTGAGGGGGTTCTCATCCACAAAGACATAATTTCTGGACTTATAAACTATGTCAAACAAAAGAACCATCTCGAGATTTTGACTGGAAGTGTTTGGAGAAATGATGGACGTGGGGGGGGGGGGTTGGTTTCCCTTCAATCACTTTTGACTATTAAAGTAGGCACTAGCCCTTTGATTTACTAACCGACTGAGCCCCTTTCGAAGCTTTTACGACAACAAATGGCCATCTTAAAATTTCTATCAGATTTGTTTCTGGAAAATACGTCGTGTGTGTGTGGGGGGAGGGGCTATTTGCCTTCTGATCACTTTGACTCTTATAAAGAGCACTATAACTTCTGATTACCAATCCAATAAGCCTTCTTTGAAGTTTATACGACCACCATTTCTATAAAAACATTATGTGTCCCCGGGGCGTAACTTACAACCCTTGACCTAAGGGCTATATGGGGAGGGGGAGCTGGCTGCCCTCCAAGAGCTCATTTGAAGTTCCTGTGACATTTCTTTCTATAAGAAGTGCCCTGGTTTAAAAAAAATATGTTGTGCCCACATAGCTCTTTACTTAGGCAGCGCTATCGCGCTGCCAATGATATTTTGTCTTGAGATTTCAAATATACAGCACTGGCTATTAACTGCTGATTAGACCAGGTATGCCCCCCCCTAAAATTCAGTCTATGGGCGCCCAGGGACACTACTACTCAGTATAGGGTCCGTTTTAACCTTTTCTGAGTTGAAAAAATGTTCAATTTTTGGTTCAGTTTTGAAGGAAACAGAGAGATTATGTTTTTTTTTAATTTTTCCAATTTTTTCACTAAGTTTTTAGATGTATGGTAAAGCGGTGAAAGTTTTGTTCTCAATTGCTGGAATAACTGAATCAAGGGAGACGGGCTCCCTTTTTTCTTGTTTTATCTTTTTTTCAATTGTCTTCTATAATAAGATGATATATGATATATTCTATAAGGTTTATTGGGTAGCCATTGCAGAATAGAATACCTTTAGTAGGGAGGCCCCAATAGATACAGGGCGACTCCACTGCTGCCATCTATAATTGAGTCTAACACTGACAGGTTATAATTTATTCAAGGATTGTTGATCCACTAACGGGTCAATGACACCTTTTCCAAGGTCAATTTATTTGTTGTTTCTAAGTGTATTGACTCCGGGACGAAGTTTGCACATGCGCATTGAATTCTAACGGGGCAATGTATTGATCAACTAGAAGGGAAGTAGTTTTCTGAGAGATTAATTTACATAATCGGCGGGGAATTATTGATTCAAACGAGAACAGGATCACGTGTCTCTTTCTAAGCCAATCAGGGAAGTTACGCAAGGTTTCCCATTACATCACAATTCGCCCTTGAGATTTTGTATATAAGCATTGTGGTTAAATTATCATACAATTTTCAGACATTATGGAGAGAGCATTGAATATTATTGACAAGGAAACTTTAGCTGCAATGATTAATAATGTGAGCTCTGTTTAGTAAATTTCTTAGTTAATTTCCAAATAAAATCATTTTACATAGTCCCCACTCCATTAAATTCAAATTCTGGGTATACCCCCCCTCCACAATAAAAACTCCACTATGTGATGTTTATAGTCGATAGAAAGCGTAAAATATACTCTTTTTTACCATGTAACTTCCCCCCCCCCCTCCCCCCAATTTACGACTTTAATTCTTTCATTTGAAAAAATTATGTTTTTTGATAAATTCTTGGTTTCTGTATCCTACCTAAAGTGACAGCCAACTTCCGTCAACTCTTAATATACTGACCCCCTTATGACGCTAAACCGCTAAGATCTAAATAGTGATAATTATTGACACCCGTCAAGTGAGCGTCCGGCTTGTTAATTCTCATGAATTACGATAGCGGCTTAGCCAAAAGTTTCGCTGAAAAAAGATACTTTTTTCCAGTCAAATTAAAAACAGTAAATCCTTTGAATTGCAAGGGGGGTGTTAGTTTCATTTAGTTTTTGTTTTCCATTTTGAGTACTCAGTGTTTATATGGGGGGAGGGGGGTTAAGAAAAAGATACATACCTACCATGAGAAGATTTATTGAAGCGCAGCTCCTTTTAAATTATATAAACCTTTGACCATAGAGGAATAATGTGTAAATATATGCGTTGCGTCTCTAGGCATGTTTTAATTTTTTTTCTAAATGGTAAAAATAGGAGCTACTGATTGTCAAGGTTTATGTCTCAGAAGTTGTGTAATAAAAACGTTTGATTTCTAAGACTAGCTTCTTCATCGCAAATTTTTACTTTTTGCTTTACTGAAAAGGGGGAGGGGGCTTCTTAGAATGGGATGAATATACCCGTGATCTATTAAATGACATTGAGAATAAGAAACAGACCACTAATATCACCAAGGAAAATAAAGACATTGTGTTATAGATTTCAGAAATAAAGTTTCATATATTTATTATTTTCTTAGGCTTAAGGGTCGAGGTTTGAGAATTTTAAGAGACTATTTTCCCTATTTTAATATCTTTATTCAGATGACTACTGACTCAATATGGGTACAACCTGACAACCAAAATTCACTATTTGTTATCTACCAGAAACTTCACGGAAAATGGACGCCGTTACTCCTATTGGTAAGGGTTAGGTTAGATCGTTTTCAGACAGGACAATGCAAATGGGAAAACATGAAATGGGTTATAAAAGAATAAAATAAAAAGCAAAAACCATTGCAATTTAAGGGAAAATGAGAGGAGAGGACTCCGGTGGAGGAGAGAGTGTCTTTGAGGGACGGAGCGCAGTTTTTGGCCAACAGCTAAACATTAATTTTTTTTCCGCTGGATCGTTTTCAGACTGAACAATGCAAATGGGGAAAAACATGAAATTGGCTATAAAAGAATAAAATAAAAAGCAATAACTATTGCAATTTAAGGGGAAATGAGAGTAGAAGACTCCAGGGGAGGAGGGAGTGTCTTTGATGGATGGAGGGCATTTTTTGGTCAACAACTCAACATTAACTTATTTCTGCTGGATCGTTTTCAGACTGGACAATGCAAATGGGAAAAACATGAAACGGGTTATAAAAGAATAAAATAAAACAATAACACGCGCAATTTAAGAGAAAATGAGAGGATAGGAATTCAGGAGAGGAAGGAATTTCTTTGATGGACGGAGGGCAGTATTTTGGTCAATAGCTCTACATTAACTTTTTTTCCACTGTTACATTTATAATTTATTTTTCGTTGCGCAAAGCAGAAGTTTTCAAGTGTAGATTTAATGTTATCCACCCTCCTTAAGTGAAAATGAATCATTCTAAGAAAGTCAGCTGTATTTGTTAGAGTGTCAGAAACATTACATATTTATTTAATTTAAACCCTTTTTTTCAGCTATAGTAATGTTTGGTGTGGATGACACAGAATATATTGGTCTGAAATATTCCTCAACTGGCATTATTTTTGAAGCAGCTTTCTTACTCCTAGACGAAAAACGGCGTAAAATTCATAGCTATAAATGGAACGTCAGATACAAAATGTATAAGTACGAGAAAAACAGATGGAGTCCAACACTAAATTTTATAAATCGAAACGGCTTTTACGTTAAAACCATAAGACCACGTAATGAAAATGGCTATGAAATAAAACATATACAAGAGGAAATTCAGGAAATATGCAGTTTTTTGGTGTGCAAGCTGTATATGTTAAGGGAAACGTGCCAACTGATAAACTATTACTAGAAAAATGTGATAAAGACATAGCATTATTCAATTTAGAAGACTTCAAATGTGAGAAATACCTGCATTCAGTACATAATCCGGAAGATGAAGTTAGATATTTCGCTCAATGGGTGCCGGAAAATATGCCTGACATGGAAAAATACATCAGATATCCAAAAATGTAAACTCATGCTCCTCCTAATATCAAATGGATTAAGCTTTTTTTTTAAATATGTCAATATGTATTTATTCAAAATGTTTTTTAATATGTTTAAGCAATAAACATCTTAAGACTCAGCCGTCTTTATTCTTTAGAATAGTTCATCGCCATGAAAATTATACTTTCAGATTCAGCATGTCAGGGAACACACTTTCAGGTTCAGCATGTTGCAGAACCCTAAATGGTCATCCCTAAAAAGGTAAGTTAACCCTAAAAGGTTAAAGAATTTTTCTGAAATCACATTTTCAGATTCAGCGTGTCAGGGAACACACTTTCAGGTTCGGCATGTAGGAGAACCCTAAATAGTCATCCCTAAAAAGGTAAGTTAACCCTAACTGGTTAAATAATTTCTCTGAAATTACACTTTAAGATCCAGCATGTCAGGGAACACTGTAGGAGAACCCTAAATGTTCATCCCTAAAAATGTAAGTCAACCCTAAATGGTTAAAGAATTTCTCTAAAATTACATTGTCAGATCCAGCATGCCGGAGAAGTCATACACTACTTTTCAACTTCTTGTATATCCCAACTCCAAATTTTCGCAATGAAAAAGAAATTTGTTACAGATCAATTCTATTTTTTTCCTCAGAAAATAAAAAGGTTCCACTTCAGTTCCAATTTTTCTCAAGGAGATGAAAAATTTAAAGTTCTTTTCCAAATTTTTCATAGAAGAATGAAAAAATTTATACTTTGATCGTGAATATTCGCCCTGAAGATAAGGAGCTCCACTTTAATTCTGAGTTTTCTCGAAGAAGTGCAAAATGTTCAAGTTCTCTTCTGAATTTTCTTAAAGAGGAGAAAAATTTAGCTCAATTCTGAATTTTACCAATGAAAATGAAAAAAAGCTTCCACTTCAGCTCTTAATTTCTCAAAGACATAAAAATTTAAAGTTCTGTTCTAAATTTTTCCATAGAAGATAGGAAAAGTCATACTATGATTGTGAATATTTTCCATGAAGATAAAAAGTTTCACTTTAATTCTAAATTTTCTTAAATTCAGTTCCGATTTTTCTCAAAGAGATGAAAAATTTAAAGTTCTGTTCCAAATTTTTCCATAGAAGATAGAAAAAAGTTATACTTTGATTGTGAATATTCACCATGAAGATAAGGAACTCCACTTTAATTCTGAGTTTTCTCAAATAAGTGAAGAAAAGTTACAAGTTCTGTTCAAAATTTTTCGTAGAAGATAGAAAAAAGTTATACTTCGATTGTGAATATTCTCCATGAAGATAAGGAGCTCCACTTTAATTCTGAGTTTTCTCGAAGAAGTTAAAAAAGTTCCAAGTTCTCTTCTGAATTTTCTCAATGAAAAGAAAAAAGCTACAGTTCAATTCCAATTTACACTAAAGAAAATAAAAAAAAGGTTCCATTTCAGTTCTTAATTTTCTCAAAAAGATAAACAAATTTAAATTTATATTCTAAATTTTCCCGTAGAAGATAGAAAAAATCATACTTTGATTGTGAATATTCTCAATGAAGTTCCACTTTAATTCTAAATTGTCTCCAAGAAGTGAAGAAAAGTTCAAGTTCTCTTCTGAATTTTCTCAATGAAAAGAACTAAGTTACAGATCAATTCTAATTTTTCACAGAGAAAATAAAAAGGTTCCACTTCGGTTCTGATTTTTTCTCAAAGAGATGAAAAAATTTAAAGTTCTGTTCAAAATTTTTCATACAAGATAGAAACAAATTATACTTTGATTGTGAATATTCGCCAATGAAGATAAAGGGTTCCACATTAATTCTTAGTTTTCATAAAGAAGTAGAAAAATGTTCAAGTTCTCTTCTGAAGATATAAAGTTCCACTCTAATTCTGATTTTTTCAATAAAGTGAAGAAAAGTTCAAGTTCTCTTCTAAAATTTTCTCAAAGAAAAATTAAGTTACAGATCAATTCTAATTTTTTTTTGCAAACACCAACCCAGGCATGCAAACAAATAAATTCAGACATACAAACAGAGAAAGACAGACACTTTAGACATTCAAACCAACAAAGACAAATTCTTGGACTTGCAAACACCAACCCAGACATACGAACAAATAGATTCAGACAAAACAACAGAGAAAGACATAAACTTTAGACATTCAAACAAACAAAGACGAATTCTTGGACTTCCAAACACAAACCCATATACACAAACAAATAGATATAGATATACAAACAGCGAAAGTCAGGCACTTTAGACATACAAACCAATAAACACAAATTCTTGTACTTGCAAACACCAAACCAGACATGCAAACAAATAGATTCAGACATAGAAACCGTGAAACACTTGCACTTTAGACATACAAACCAACAAAGACAAATTCTTGGACTTGCAAACACCAACTCAGACATACAAACAAATAGATTCAGACAAAACAACTTAGAAAGACAGACACTTTAGACATTCCAACCAACAAAGACGAATTCTTGGACTTGCAAACACAAACCCATATATACAAACAAATAGATTCAGATATACAAACAGAGAAAGGCGGGCACTTTAGACATACAAACCAACAAACACACATTCTTGGACTTGCAAACACCAAACCAGACATGCAAACAAATAGATTCAGACATATAAACAGAGAAACACATGCACTTTAGACATACAAACCAACAAAGACAAATTCTTGGACTTGCAAACACCAACTCAGACATACAAACAAATAGATTCAGACAAAACAACAGAGAAAGACAGAAACTTTAGACATTCCAACAAACAAAGACGAATTCTTGGACTTGCAAACACCAACCCATACATACAAACAAATAGATTCAGATATACAAACAGAGAAAGGCGGGCACTTTAGACATACAATCCAACAAACACAAATTCTTGGACTTGCAAACACCAAACCAGACATGCAAACAAATAGATTCAGACATATAAACAGAGAAACACTTGCACTTTAGACATACAAACCAACAAAGACAAATTCTTGGACTTGCAAACACCAACTCAGACATACAAACAAATAGATTCAGACAAAACAACAGAGAAAAACATACACTTTAGAAATTCCAACCAATAAAGACAAATCTTGGACTTGCAAACACCAACCCAGACATGTAAACAAAAAGATTCAGTCATATAAACAGAGAAAGACAGGCACTTTAGACATTCAAACCAACAAAGAAAAATTCTAGGACTTGCAAACACCAACTCAGACATATAAACAAACAGATTCAGACATACAAACAGAGAAAGACATGCGCTTTAGGCATTCGAACTAACAAAGATAAATTCTTGGACCTACAAACACCACTCTAGACATAAAAAAAAATAGATTTTGACATACAAACAGAGAAAGACAGGCAATTTAGACATTCAAACCAACAAAGATAAATTCTTGGACCTGCAAACACCAATCTAGACATGCAAAAAAATAGTTTCAGACCTACAAACAGAGAAAGACATTCAATTTAGACATTCAAACCAACAAAGAAAAATTCGTGGACTTCCAAACACCAACTCAGACAAGTAAACAAATAGATTCAGTCATAAAAACAGAGAAAGAAAAACACTTTAGACACTAAAACCACCAAAGACAAATTTTTGGACTTGTAAACACCAGCCCAGACATACAAACAAATATATTCAGACATACAGGCAGAGAAAGACCTAAACTTTAGACATTCAATCCATCATGGACATACTTGTGGACTAGCAAACACCAACAAAGACAAATTACAAATTCTTGGACTTGCAAACACCAACTCAGACATACAAACAAATAGATTCAGGCATACAAACAGAGAAAGACAGGAACTTTAGACATTCAAACCGACAAATACAAATTCCCAGACTTGCAAACACCCACCCAGACATGCAAACAAATAGATTCAGACATACAAACAGACAGGGACAGACACTTTAGACATTCAAACCACCAAAGATAAATCCTTGGACTTGCAAACACCAACAAAGACAAATTAAAAATCCATGGACTTGCAAACATCAACCCAGACATGCAAACAAATAGATTCAGACATACAAACATAGAGGGACAGACACTTTAGACATTCAAACCAACAAAGACAAATTCTTGGACTTGCAAACACCAACCCAGACATACAAACAAATAGATTCAGACATACAAACAGAGAAAGACAGACAAACAGAAAAACATGAAATTGGCTATAAAAGAATAAAATAAAAAGCAATAACTATTGCAATTTAAGGGGAAATGAGAGTAGAAGACTCCAGGGGAGGAGGGAGTGTCTTTGATGGATGGAGGGCATTTTTTGGTCAACAACTCAACATTAACTTATTTCTGCTGGATCGTTTTCAGACTGGACAATGCAAATGGGAAAAACATGAAACGGGTTATAAAAGAATAAAATAAAACAATAACACGCGCAATTTAAGAGAAAATGAGAGGATAGGAATTCAGGGGAGGATGGAGGGTCTTTGATGGACTAAGGGCAGTATTTTGGTCAATAGCTCAACATTAACTTTTTTTCCACTGTTACATTTATAATTTATTTTTCGTTGCGCAAAGCAGAAGTTTTCAAGTGTAGATTTAATGTTATCCACCCTCCTTAAGTGAAAATGAATCATTCTATGAAAGTCAGCTGTATTTGTTAGAGTGTCAGAAACATTACATATTTATTTAATTTAAACCCTTTTTTTCAGCTATAGTAATGTTTGGTGTGGATGACACAGAATATATTGGTCTGAAATATTCCTCAACTGGCATTATTTTTGAAGCAGCTTTCTTACTCCTAGACGAAAAACGGCGTAAAATTCATAGCTATAAATGGAACGTCAGACAAAATGTATAAGTACGAGAAAAAAAGATGGAGTCCAACATTAAATATTATAAATTGAAACGGCTTTTACGTTAAAACCATAAGGCCACGTAATGAAAATGGCAATGAAATACAACATGTACAAGAGGAAATTCAGGAAATATGCAGTTTTTTCGGTGTGCAAGCTGTATATGTTAAGAGAAACGTGCCAACTGATAAACTCTTACTAGAAAAATTTGATAAAGACATAGCATTATTCAATTTAGAAGACTTCAAATGTGATAAATACCTGCATTCAGTACATGATCCGGAAGATGAAGTTAGATATTTCGCTCAATGGATGCCTGAAAATGTACCTGACATGGAAAAATGCATCAGATATCCAAAGACGTAAACTCATGCTCCTCCTCAGATCAAATGGATTAAGCTATTTTTTTTAAATATGTCAATATGTATTTTTTCAAAATGTTTTTTAATATGTTTAAGCAATAAACATCTTAAGCCTCAGCCGTCTTTATTTTTTAGAATAGTTCATCGCCATGAAAATTATACTTTCAGATTCAGCATGTCAGGGAACACACTTTCAAGTTCAGGATGTTGCAGAACCCTAAATGGTCATCCCTAAAAAGGTAAGTTAACCCTAAAAGGTTAAAGAATTTTTCTGAAATCACACTTTCAGATTCAGCGTGTCAGGGAACACACTTTCAGGTTCGGCATGTAGGAGAACCCTAAATGGTCATCCCTAAAAAGGTAAGTTAACCCTAACTGGTTAAAGAATTTCTCTGAAATTACACTTTCAGATCCAGCATGTCAGGGAACACTGTAGGAGAACCCTAAATGTTCATCCCTAAAAATGTAAGTCAACCCTAAATGGTTAAAGAATTTCTCTAAAATTACATTGTCAGATCCAGCATGCCGGAGAAGTCATACACTACTTTTCAACTTCTTGTATATCCCAACTCCAAATTTTCGCAATGAAAAAGAAATTTGTTACAGATCAATTCTATTTTTTTCCTCAGAAAATAAAAAGGTTCCACTTCAGTTCCAATTTTTCTCAAGGAGATGAAAAATTTAAAGTTCTTTTCCAAATTTTTCATAGAAGAAAGAAAAAAGTTATACTTTGATCGTGAATATTCGCCATGAAGATAAGTAGCTCCACTTTATTTCTGAGTTTTCTCGAGAAAGTGCAAATTGTTCAAGTTCTCTTCTGAATTTTCTTAAAGAGGAGAAAAAGTTAGCTCAATTCAGAATTATACCAATGAAAATGAAAAAAAAAGCTTCCACTTCAGCTCTTAATTTCTCAGACATAAAAAAATTTAAAGTTCGGTTCTAAATTTTTATATAGAAGATAGGAAAAGTCATACTATGATGCTAAATATTTTCCATGAAGATAAAAAGTTTCACTTTAATTCTAAATATTCTTAAATTCAGTTCCGATTTTTCACAAAGACATGAAAAATTTAAAGTTCTGTTATAAATTTTTCCATAGAAGATAGAAAAAAGTTACACTTTGATTGTGAATGTTCACCATGAAGATAAGGAACTCCACTTTAATTCTGAGTTTTCTCAAATAAGTGAAGAAAAGTTACAAGTTCTGTTCAAAATTTTTCGTAGAAGATAGAAAAAAGTTATACTTCGATTGTGAATATTCTCCATGAAGATAAGGAGCTCCACTTTAATTCTGAGTTTTCTCGAAGAAGTTAAAAAAGTTCCAAGTTCTCTTCTGAATTTTCTCAATGAAAAGAAAAAAAGCTACAGTTCAATTCCAATTTACACTAAAGAAAATAAAAAAAAGGTTCCATTTCAGTTCTTAATTTTCTCAAAAAGATAAACAAATTTAAATTTATATTCTAAATTTTCCCGTAGAAGATAGAAAAAATCATACTTTGATTGTGAATATTCTCAATGAAGTTCCACTTTAATTCTAAATTGTCTCCAAGAAGTGAAGAAAAGTTCAAGTTCTCTTCTGAATTTTCTCAATGAAAAGAACTAAGTTACAGATCAATTCTAATTTTTCACAGAGAAAATAAAAAGGTTCCACTTCGGTTCTGATTTTTTCTCAAAGAGATGAAAAAATTTAAAGTTCTGTTCAAAATTTTTCATACAAGATAGAAACAAATTATACTTTGATTGTGAATATTCGCCAATGAAGATAAAGGGTTCCACATTAATTCTTAGTTTTCATAAAGAAGTAGAAAAATGTTCAAGTTCTCTTCTGAAGATATAAAGTTCCACTCTAATTCTGATTTTTCTCAATAAAGTGAAGAAAAGTTCAAGTTCTCTTCTAAGATTTTCTCAAAGAAAAATTAAGTTACATATCAATTCTAATTTTTTCCAGAGAAAAAAGATTCCATTACATTTCTTAATTTTCTCCAAGACATAAAAAATTTAAAGTTCTATTCTAAATTTTTCCGTAAAAGATAGAAAAATTCATGCTTTGATTGTGAATTTTCTTCTGAATTTTTTCAATGAAAAGAAATAAGTTACAAGTCAATTCTAATTTTTTCCAAAGAAAATAAAAAGGTTCCACTTCAGTTATGATTTTTCTAGAAGAGATGAAGAAATTTAAAGTTCTGTTCCTAATTTTTTCCTAGATGATAGAAAAAAGTTATACTTTAATTATGAATATTTGCCATGAAGATTAAGAGTTTCACAATAATTCTGAGTTTTCACAAAGAACTGCAAAAATGTTCAAGTTCTCTTCTGAAGATATAAAGTTCCACTCATTCTGATTTTTATCAATAAAGTGAAGAAAAGTTCAAGTTCTCTTCTGAAATTTTCTCAAAGAAATAATAAGTTACAGATATATTCTAATTTTTTTACAGAGAAAATAAAAAGGTTCCACTTCAGTTCTGATTTTTTGTCAATGAGGTGAAAAAATGTAAGTTCTGTTCTAAATTTCTCATAGAAGATAGAAAAAAGTTATACTTTGATTGTGAATATTTGCCATGAAGATAAAGAGTTACACATTAATTCTGAGTTTTCTCAAAGAAGTACAAAAAACTTTAAAAGATCTGTTCTAATTTTCTCCGTAGAAGATAGAAAAGAAGTTACAGTTGAATTCTGAATATTCTCCATGAATAGAAAAGGTCCTGCTTTAATTCTGAGTTTTCTCAGAGAAGTAAAGAAAATCTCAAGTTCTTTTCCGAATGTTTTCCCAAAGAAGAGAAAAGGTTCCTCTTTAATTCTGAGTTTTCAAAACCAAGTGAAGAAAAGTTCAAGTTCTCTTCTGAATTTTCTCAAAGAAAAGAAAAAAGCTATAGTCCAATTCTAATTTTTTTCCAAAGAAAATAAAAAATCTCGGACTTTTTAATAAAAATTCTAAGCGTTTGACATGCTAGCATATCCTAGGAATAATGGAAATGTAACAAAGTAAAGTATAAAATATTTTTTATTGAAATAACAACATGTAGAATATTAACATGAAAATATGTTATTATACATTATTAATATCATTGAACAACTTTGGACATTTTGAATCTGTCCCAACAAATAAATCATCATGTTCTCTCTTCATACTAGAGTTACCCTCTTCTCTTAGTTCATAACCAGTAGAATAATCATTAATCCATTTTCAGTCACATGCAATTTTTACTGGGGTGTCATCTACAAGTTCAATACAAGTTTCATCTTTTGTATTATTTGATTCATTGACTATATGGTCATTGGTAGTAATAATGTTCACTTGTGCTTTATTCACCATTAATTTGTCTTCATATTCCTTAGTGATATTTTCTACCATTGCCGTTTTTATTTTACTAGCGATTTCATTGTCTATTATCACATTATTTTTAAACAGGTAACAGTTATGGCACGTAGACAAGATATGATTTATGATATTAGTGCAGCAGTATGCATGTATTCTATTTCTCTTTGCTTTCATTCGAATGCTAACATCTGGAAGATGACAATAAGATCTATCAACGGTTAACATGTTACTAGAACTATTAGCTAGAAGTTACACCTCTTCATCAACTACTATTTTTATGTGGGCATTCTCTTTGAGTACTAACTTCTCTGGAAAAGATACTTTCAGATATCCGCCATTTGCATGATGGAAATTCTTGGATTCTCCAAAGGAATTTAACTCATCACTATCATGACAACGTAGCATACATTCCCAATAAGATATCCACTACTACTTGTTTCATAGTTCAATTATATCTCTTTGTCAGCATTCAAGGCAACGATGACTTTATAATGTCTACACATATTCCTCGAATAATTCATTTTCACTGATGCAAGTGTTTATCCCTCCAATATGTAAAAATTGCTGATTTAATACATGCAATAAACTAGGTATTCTCAATAACCTACCATAGAGTACCAGTGGAAAAGCCGCTTCGTGTGTAAAAGCAAGCATAGAGTACGATTGGTATAGCCACAAGCATATTTCATGTTGTTATAGATGGCAGCACACCCGCTCAGACACACAGTCTTAGTGAGAGAGAGACATGCAAAAAGTTAGGTTAATTTAGGTTCACTTAGAGTGGTGCGCCACTCTAGGTGAACCAAATGAGCGCTCATGATAAGCTAACCTAACCTAACTTAAACATGGAGAAATGTTTACTAGCTAACCTAACATAACATAACTTAGCTAACCTAACCAAACATCAACCCAGACGTGTAAACAAATAAATTCAGACATAGAAACTGAGAAAGACATGCAGTTTAGACATTCAAATCAACAAAGAAATATTCTTGGACTTGCAAAAATCCAACCCAGACATTCAAACAAATAGATTCAGATATACAAACAGAGAAAGACAGACACTGTAGACATTGAAACCAACAAAGACAAATTCTTGGACTTGTAAACACCAACCCAGAGATGTAAAAAAAATAGATTCAGACATACAAACAGAGAAAGACAGACACTTTAGACATTCAAATCTATTAAGACAAATTCTTGGACTTATAACATCAACCCAGACATGTATAAAACTAGATTCAAATGTACTAACAGAGATAGACAGGCACTTTAGACACTCAAACCAACAAAGACAAATTCTTGGACTTGCAAACACCAACCCAGACATGCAAACAAGTAGATTCAGACATACAAACAGAGAGAGACATACACTTTAGACATTCAAACCAACAAAGACAAATTCTGTGGCTTGAAAATATCAACCCAGACATGCAAACAAATAGATTCACACATACAAAGAGAGAAGGACAGGTACTTTAGACATTCAATTCAACAAAGACAAATTCTTGGACTTGCAAACACCAACCCACACATGTAAACGAACAGATTCAGACATACAAAGAGAGAAAGACAGACACTTAAACATTGAAACCAACAAAGATAAATTCTTGGACATGCAAACGCCAAGCCAGACATGCAAACAAATACATTCAGCCATACAAACAGAGAAAGACATGCACTTTAGACATTTAACCTAGCAAAGACAAATTCTTGGACTTGCAAACACCAACCCAGACATGCAAACAAAAAGATTCAGACATACAAACAGAGAAAGACATGCACTTTAGACATTCAAACCAACAAAGACAAATGTTTGGACTTGCAAAAACCAACCCAGACAAGCAAACAAATAGATTTAGTCATACAAACAGAGAAAGGCAGACACTTTAGACATTCAAACCAACAAAGACAAATTCTTGGACTTGCAAACACCAACCCTGACATGCAAACAAATAGATTCGGATATACAAACAGAGAAAGACAGACACTTTAGACATTCAAACCAACAAAGACAAATTCTTGGACTTGCAAACACCAACCCAAACATGCAAACAAATAGATTCAGACATACAAACAGAGAAAGACATGCACTTTAAACATTCAAACCAACAAAGACAAATTCTTGGACTTGCAAACATCAACCAAGACATACAAACAAATGGATTCAGACATACAAACAGAGAAAGACAGGAACTTTAGACATTCAAACCAACAAATACAAATTCAAAGACTTGCAAACACCAACCCAGACATGCAAACAAATAGATTCAGACATACAAACAGACAGGGACAGACACTTTAGACATTCAAACCACCAAAGGTAAATCCTTGGACTTGCAAACACCAACCCAGACATGCAAAAAAATAGATTCAGACATACAACCAGAGAAAGATAGACACTTTAGACATTCAAACCAACGAAGATACATTCTTGGACTTGCAAAGACCAAGCCAAACATGCTAACAAATACATTCAGCCATACAAACAGAGAAAGACATGCACTTTAGACATTTAAACCAGCAAAGACAAATTCTTGGACTTGCAAACACCAACCCAGACATGCAAACAAATAGATTCAGACATACAAATAGAGAAAGACATGCACTTTAGACATTCAAACCAACAAAGACAAATTCTTTGACTTACAAAAACCAACCCAGACATGCAAACAAATAGATTCAGACATACAAACAGATAAACAAAGTCACTGTAGACATTCAAACCAACAAAGATAAATTCTTGGACTTGCAAACACCAAGCCAGACATGCAAACAAATACATTCAGCCATACAAACAGAGAAAGACATGCACTTTAGACATTCAAACCAGCAAAGACAAATTCTTGGACTTTCAAACACCAACCCAGACATGCAAACAAAAAGATTCAGACATACAAATAGAGAAAGACATGCACTTTAGACATTCAAACCAACAAAGACAAATTCTTGGACTTGCAAAATCCAACCCAGACATGAACACAAATAGATTTAGTCATACAAACAGAGAAAGTCAGACACTTCAGACATTCAAACCAACAAAGACAAAATCTTGGACTTGCAAACACCAACCCAGACATGTGAACAAATAGAGTCGGACATACTAACAGAGAAAGACAGACACTTTAGAGATTCAAACCAACAAAGACAAATTCTTAGACATGCAAAAACCAACCCAGACCTGCAAACAAATAGATTCAGACATACAAACAGAGACAGACATGCACTTTAGACATTCAAACCACCAAAGACAAATTCTTGGACTTGCAAAATCCAACCCACACATGCAAACAAATAGATTCAGTCATACAAACAGAGAAAGGCAGTTACTTTAGACATTCAAACCAACAAAGACAAAATCTTGAACTTGCAAACATCAGCCCTGACATGCAAAAAAATAGATTCGGATAAGCAAAAAGAGAAAGACATGCACTTTAGACATTCAAACCAACAAAGACAAATTATTAGACTTGCAAACACCAACCCAGACATGCAAACAAATAGATTCAGACATACAAACAGACAGGGACAGACACTTTAGACATTCAAACCACCAAAGGTAAATCCTTGGACTTGCAAACAACAACCCAGACATGCAAACAAATAGATTCAGACATACAAACAGAGAAAGATAGACACTTTAGACATTCAAACTAACGAAGATAAATTCTTGGACTTGCAAACACCAAGCCAGACATGCAAACAAATACATTCAGCCATACAAACAAAGAAAGACATGCACTTTAGACATTCAAACCAGCAAAGACAAATTCTTGGACTTGCAAACACCAACCCAGACATGCAAACAAATAGATTCAGACATACAAACAGAGAAAGACATGCACTTTAGACATTCAAACCAACAAAGATAAATTCTTAGACTTACAAAAACCAACCTAGACATAAAAACAAATAGATTCAGTCATACAAACAGAGAAAGACATACACTTTAGACATTCAAACAAACAAAGATAAATTCTTGGACTTGCAAACACCAAGCCAGACATGCAAACAAATACATTCAGCCATACAAACAAAGAAAGACATGCACTTTAGACATTCAAACCAGCAAAGACAAATTCTTTGACTTGCAAACACCAACCCAGACATGCAAACAAAGAGATTCAGACATACAAACAGAGAAAGCCATGCACTTTAGGCATTCAAACCAACAAAGATAAATTCTTGGACCTTCAAAAACCAACCCAGACATGCAAACAAATAGATTCAGTCATACAAACAGAGAAAGGCAGACACTTTAGACATTCAAACCAACAAAGACAAATTCTTGGACTTGCAAACACCAACCCTGACATGCAAACAAATAGATTCGGATATACAAACAGAGAAAGACAGACACTTTAGACATTCAAACCAACAAAGACAAATTATTAGACTTGCAAACACCAACCCAGACATGCAAACAAAAAGATTCAGACATACAAACAAAGACAGACAGGAACTTTAGACATTCAAACCAACAAAGACAAATTCTTGGACTTGCAAACATCAAACCAGACATGTAAATAAATAGAATCAGATATACAAACAGAGAAAGACAGGAACTTTAGACATTCAAACCAACAAATAACAAATTCTTGGACTTGCAAACACCAACCCAAACATGCAAAGAAATAGATTCAGACATACAAACAGACAGGGACAGACACTTTAGACATTCAAACCACCAAAGATAAATCCTTGGACTTGCAAACATCAACCCAGACATACAAACAAATAGATTCAGACATACAAACAGAGAAAGATAGACACTTTAGACATTCAAACCAACGAAGATAAATTCTTGGACTTGCAAACACCAACCCAAACATGCAAGCAAATAGAATCAGACACGCAAACAGAGAAAGACAGGCACTATAGACATTGAAACGAACAATGATAACTAATTGGTCATTCAAACACAAACCCAGGCCTACAAAAAATTTAAATCAGACGTACAACAATATGAAGGCGGGCACTATAGAAAGATAAATTAATTCCGACATTCACTCGAACTTGCAAACATCAACTCAGACATGCAAACAAATAGATCCAAACGTATAAACAGAGAAAGACAGGCAATTTAGACATTCAAACCAACAAAGATAAATTCTTGGACCTGCAAACACCAATCTAGACATGCAAAAAAATAGTTTCAGACCTACAAACAGAGAAAGACAGGCAATTTAGACATTCAAACCAACAAAGACAAATTCTTGGACTTCCAAACACCAACTCAGACAAGTAAACAAATAGATTCAGGCATACAAACAGAGAAAGAAAAACACTTTAGACACTCAAACCAACAAAGACAAATTCTTGGACTTGCAAACACCAACCCAGACATACAAACAAATATATTCAGACATACAGGCAGAGAAAGACATAAACTTTAGACATTCAATCCATCATGGACATACTTGTGGACTATCAAACACCAACAAAGACAAATTACAAATTCTTGGACTTGCAAACACCAACTCAGACATACAAACAAATAGATTCAGACATACAAACAGAGAAAGACAGTAACTTTAGACATTCAAACCAACAAATACAAATTCTTAGACATGCAAACACCCACCCAGACATACAAACAAATAGATTCAGACATACAAACATAGAGGGACAGACACTTTAGACATTCAAACCAACAAAGATAAATCCTTGGACTTGCAAACACCAACACAGACAAAATAAAAATACATGGACTTGCAAACATCAACCCAGACATGCAAACAAATAGATTCAGACATACAAACATAGAGGGACAGACACTTTAGACATTCAAACCAACAAAGACAAATTCTTGGACTTGCATACACCAACCCAGACATACAAACAAATAGATTCAGACATACAAACAGAGAAAGACAGACACTTTAGACATTCAAACCAACAAAGACGAATTCTTGGACTTGCAAACACCAACCCAAACATACAAACAAATAGATTCAGATATACAAATAGAGAAAGGCAGGCACTTTAGACATACAAACACAAATTCTTGGACTTGCAAACACCAAACCAGACATGCAAACAAATAGATTCAGACATATAAACAGAGAAACACATGAACTTTAGACATACAAACCAACAAAGACAAATTCTTGGACTTGAAAACACCAACTCAGACATATAACTAAATAGATTCAGACAAAACAACAGAGAAAAACAGACACTTTAGACATTCCAACCAATAAAGACAAATCTTGGACTTGCAAACACCAACCCAGACATGTAAACAAATAGATTCAGTCATACAAACAGAGAAAGACATGCGCTTTAGGCATTCCAACCAACAAAGATAAATTCTTGGACCTACAAACACCACTCTAGACATGAAAAAAAAATTGATTTTGACATACAAACAGAAAAAGACAGGCAATTTAGACATTCAAACCAACAAAGATAAATTCTTGGACCTGCAAACACCAATCTAGACATGCAAAAAATAGATTCAGACATACAAACAGAGAAAGACAGGCAATTTAGACATTCAAACCAAAAAAGACAAATTCTTGGACATGCAAACACCAATTCAGACATGTAAACAAATAGATTCAGGCATACAAACAGAGAAAAACAAACACTTTAGACACTCAAACAAACAAAGACAAATTCTTGGACTTGCAAACACCAACCCAGACATACAAACAAATATATTCAGACATACAGACAGAGAAAGACATACACTTTAGACATTCAATCCAGCATAGACAAATTTTTGGACTTGCAAACACCAACTCAGACATACATACAAATAGATTCAGACATATAAACAGAGAAACACATACAATTTAGACATTCAAACCAACAAAGACAAATTCTTGGACTTGCAAAAACCAGTCCAGACATGCAAACAAATAGATTTAGACATACAAACAGAGAAAGGCAGACACTTTAGACATTCAAACCAACAAAGACAAATTACAAATTCTTGGACTTGAAAACACCAACTCAGACATACAAACAAACAGATTCAGACATACAAACAGAGAAAGACATGCACTTTAGGCATTCAAACCAACAAAGATAAATGCTTGGACCTGCAAACACCAATCTACACATTCCAAAAAATAGATTCAGACAGAGAAACACATACAATTTAGACATTTAAACCAACAAAGACTAATTCTTGGACTTGCAAAAACCAGCCCAGACATGCAAAGAAATAGATTTAGACATACAAACAGAGAAATGCAGACACTTTAGACATTCAAACCAACAAAGACAAATTCTTAAACTTGCAAACACTAACCCAGACATGCAAATAAATAGATTCAGACATACAAACAGAGAAAGACTTACACTTTAGACATTCAAACCAACAAAGAAAAATTCTTGGACTTGGAAAAAACAACCCAGACATGCAAACAAATAGATTCAGACATACATACAGAGAAAGAGCAACACTTTAGACATTCAAATCAACAACGACAAATTCTTGGACTTGCAAACACCAGCCCAGACATGCAAATAAATAGATTCAGACATACAAATAGAGAAAGACAGACACTTTGGACATTCAAACCAACAAAGACAAATTCTTGGACTTGCAGACACCAACTAAGACACATAAACAAATAGATTCAGACATACAAACAGAGAAAGACAGTCACTTTAGATATTCAAACCAACAAAGACAAATTCTTGGACTTGCAAACACCAAACCCAGACATGCAAATAAATAGATTCAGACATACAAACAGAGAAAGACAGGCACTTTAGACCTTCAAACCAACAAAAAAAAATTTGACTTGCAAACACCAACCCAGACATGTAAACAAAAAGATTCAGTCATACAAACAGAGAAAGACAAGCACTTAGACATTCAAACTCAGACACATAAACCTCAGACTTGCAAACACCAACCCAGACATGCAAACAAATAGATTCAGACATACAATCAGAGAAAAACAGGCACTTTAGACATTCAAACCAACAAAGACAAATTCTTCCTGTTGCAAAACAAATAGATTCAGATATAAAAACAAAAAAAGACAGTCACTTTAGACATTCAAACCAAAAATGACAAATTCTTGGGCTTAAAAACACCAACCAAGACATGTAAACAAATAGATTGAGTCATACAATCAGAGAAAGGCAGGCACTCTAGGCATTCAAACCAACAAAGACAAATTCTTGGACTTGCAAACACTAACCCAGACATACAAACAAATAGATTAAGATGTACAAACAGAGAAAGGCAGGCACTTTAGGCATTCAAACCAACAAAGACAAATTCTTGGACTTGCAAACACCACCCTAGACATATAAACAAATATATTCAGAAATACAAACAGAGAAAGACATACACTTTAGATATTCAAACCAACAAAGACAAATTCTTGGATTTACAAAAAACCAACCCAGACATGCAAACAAATAGATTCAGACATAAAAACAGAGAAAGGCAGTCACTTTAGACATTCAAACCATCAAAGACAAATTCTTGGACTTGCAAACCCCAACCCAGACATATAAACAAATAGATTCACATATACAAACAGAGAAAGACAGGCACTTTAGACATACAAACCAACAAAGACAAATTTTTGGACTTGCAAACACCAACCCAGACATGCAAACAAATAGTTTCAGACATACAAACAGAGAAAGACAGGCACTTAAGACATTCAAACGAACAAAGACAAATTCTTCGAGTTGCAAACATCAACCCAGACATGCAAACAAATAGATTCAGACATACAAACAGAGAAAGACAGGCACTTTAGACATTCAAACCATCAAAGACAAATTCTTGGATTTACAAAAACCAACCCAGACATGCAAACAAATAGATTCAGACATACAAACAGAGAGAGACAGACACTTTAGACATACAAACCAACAAAGACAATTTCTCGAACTTGCAAACACCAACCCAGACATACAAACAAATAGATTCAGACATACAAACAGAGAAAGACAGGCACTTTAAACATACAAACCAACAAAGACAAATTCTTGGAGTTGCAAACACCAACCCGGACATACAAACTAATAGATTCAGACATACAAACAGAGAAAGACAGGCACTTTAGATATACAAACCAACAAAACAAACACTTGGACTTGCAAACACCGACCCTAAGGGAGGGGGAGGGGAGGAGGGGATAGTAGGATTTTGGAGAGGGCCTGGGGTGAGGGGGGCTCTTTGGGGGCTCTGGGGGAGGGGGCCTGGAGGGGGGGGGGCTTTGGGGGCTCTGGGGGCATTTCGGGGCCCGGGGTCCCTTCGGGGGCCCGGAGGACCTTTGGGGGCCCAGGGGCCTTTGGGGTTGGGGTGGGGGCCCTTTGGGGTTGGGGTAGGGGACCTTATAACACTGTTCATCTTCGAAAATGTCTCAAACGGTTTCGCCCAAATAATCCCCTAAAAGTAATTTTTGCGTGCTCCTTTTTTTTGGCATCCCTGTGCTGTCACATTTGACATTCCTAGGAAACCATTTCCCGCGTTAATCTCTTCATCTCATAGGTGTTCCTAGATACACTATTAAGGTTTCGATAGAATATTAATTTATCACTAAGCCTAATGACCAGAGAAGCCATATTTAAAAATAGAATATTAATTTATCTCCGTCACTAAAGACCATTTATCCCTCAGACCTAAAGATCAAAGAAGCCATATGGTTTCTTAATTCCTCTTTCGTGGATCAATAATTCCCCTCGATTATGCAAATCAATTTCTCAGAAATCTAGTTCCCCTAAGTGTCATTAACCCGTTAGTTGATCAATAATCCTTGAATAAATTATGTATTCGTCGACTTTAGACTCAATTATAGATGGCAGCAGTTGTGTACTCGTCGGACCTCCTGGTAGGTCCCTACTTACAGCTTCTCCTCATAAGGGTTTAAAATTAAATTTTGCGCCAAAAACAATTATTCTATGCGGAAGAAACCTAAAAAATAGGCATCCAGTGATATAATCACTTGAATCATAGGTCTTCTTTGTGAATATTTTCAACTGAAACTAAGAAGTGACATTAAAACTTAAAACAAGCGTACATTATTCCGTATAAATAAAAAAGATCACGGCAGCGTTGTTTCTGCATTAAATTTTAATCAAAAACGAACAAAGATTAATTTTAAAAAGTAAAGTTTTTCCGAGCGAAGTAAAGAGCGAAGTTGAAACTTAAAACGGACAAAAATTATTACTTCACAGCCTATCTAGTATATATTAATAAAACTAGTAAAAATAAACCAACTCATTATGTTTTCCTATGCTTTTAGGATTAAACAAAACTAGCGCTTTACTGAAAACACAAAAGTCAAGTATAAGAAACACGAATATTGATTTAAGAGTCAATAGTGAGTATGTAGCCTGACAAAACTAAACGAATCTATAAAGTTTTCCGTAGTCTTACACCGGTTTTGACATTGGTAACTTTCAGTATACAATTAAATAATCTTAAAAACATAAGCATAAAACTAAATATATTTTTTAATAGCCGCAAAGTAATTGAACAGCATACAGAAATATTGGATTGATTTATCAAACAGTATTTTGCTCTCACCAGCTATAATACCAATATTGGGTAATATACAGTCTTAAATTGTAAGAAATATGCTTTAGTATCACTTGAAATGGAAATCAAATAAGACATAATATTAACTCTGCAAATCCGATTATTTCTCTCTATACAAGAGTGAATTTCAAGCTATGATACAAATTCTAAAGCTAGTCTATAGTCCTAATACTATCAAGATGGCCTTACTTCGAATTTGTGTACAAACTAATCATGGCAGATAGGGGTGTCGTTTGGGGGTGGCAAGGGGGGAAGTTGCCCCCAATAATGTGGAAAAAAATATTATACATCCCATGCCCTTTGACTATCCAGATATGGACCCTTCTTGCCCCCCCCCCAATAAAAATGCTGGAGATTCGCTCCTGATGACAGATTGTCCATGACAGATTGTCCTTTTCAGAACCAAAACGAGAGCAAGTGATTGAGCTGAGTCATCGTGCAGAAGTCATACCTAATTGAACGTAAAAAATAAAGTTCAATCCTAAATTGGATTGTTGCTTTATCTTAAAAGGAATTCATCCAAAAGAAATTGATAATTTTTTGATTCTATAAAAAGTGACCTTAATTGGTGTGCTTTTACTGTACCAAAACTCCTATATTTTTTTGTGTTTTCAGTAAAGTGCTAGTTTTTATAATCCTAAAAGCAATCCAAAGTTTTATAATCCGGAAACATAATTAGTTGATTTATTTGTACTAGTTTGATTGATATTATGTATATATTAGATAGGCTGTGAAGCAATAATTTTTGTCCGTTATAAGTTTCAGCTGTTCTCTTTACTTCCCTCGGAAAAACCTTGTTTTTTTAAATTATGAAAGTTACAACACATGATGACTGGGTGATTGACAGTCGCGCAGGTTCAAAGATTTGTAAGTACCCTAAAACTAAAAATAGCTATACTGATTCGACTAAACGAATGCAGGCTAATAGTTGATTAGTTCGGGAAGTACATTGCCTCATTTTCGTTCCCTTTATCAAGGGAGTGTTAAAGAATAACAGGTAAAAATTTCACATCCTTAAAGCAATCTAGGAGAAGAAAGAAATTCACGTTCAGAAAAAAGACCGGATGTTCTCAAAACGAGCCAGATCGTTTTGAGTTAGTATCAACCGTAATATGAACTCTGGAAATCTAGTTATTTCTCTAGGAAACGGAGGATTTTAAACTGTGATACAAATTCTAAAGCAAGTTTACAGTCCTAATACTAGTGAGATTCCTTCACGTCGAACTTGTCTCCAAACCAATCATGAAATGTCCTTTTCAGATCCAAAATGAAAGTCAACCATTGAACCGAGCTCAATTTTATTACAACTGTAATAAAATTGATTGTAAAAATGAGAAGAGGGAGGTAGTGACCACACCGGCAGACGAATATTTAGTGGCTGCCATATCAGTTGAAAATAGACTCTGCCTACCCCAAGACAACGAGAAGAAGGAACAACATTCGGATAGGGGCCGATCGAGTGGCAAAGAAGGGGGAAGAGGAAAACCCACGTCAACGTCGTCAGAGCGCAACCAATGCTCCATTAATGAATTCCATTTAATGAACTCCAAACTCGCAAACTCGCAACCAATGTTCAAACTCCATTAGAAATGCCGAAATTAAATTTTTCTATCATAGAAATAGAACTGAATAAAATAGTAAACTATGATAACATTGATGCCATCACCAAGGTATTTCTTGCTCTAAAAGAGAAAAGAAATGACCTTAGGGTAAATGATAATACACTTAAAATTGGAATTAATGCAATCAATTTTGACGACGGCCAATCAAATTCAGCTCACTCCTTTGCTAACATCATAGGTATTTTTAATGCCTTTTTTTGTAGTATTTGGAACAGGTTGCGTATGGATATGATTTCTCTTAAGAGCCCTACACTTTACTCTCTTTTCATTAAAAAGCGAAGATATAAACATGGGAGAAAAAACTGGCACTCAAACAGCTAAAGAAAATTAAATTGTTTAAATAACGGAATGGAGAGAAAGAAAAATTCCCTCGTTTTAATTTTCTAGTGTATTTATATGTTTAGGTGTAGGGATTATTGTCGACAATTGCACACTCATCTATGAAAAAGAAGGCTCACACTTGGTGTCAACATGACAATTTTACTATAAAATGAACTAAACATTTCACACTGCCATAAGCGAATTTTTCCTTTTGTGAATTATAAAATTCTGTGTATATAAAGCATTTTAAGTTTGAGTATTTTTATTATCAATGCATATTAAGTTGTTTTGTCGAAAAAAACTAGTTCATTATCCTTTACAATATAGCGTACTTTATTATAACATAAATTCCATTTATTTAGTAAAAATTACTTATAAAGAAATAATTAAGAAAATAATTCCTTTAAGTAGGGGGAGGATTGTGAATTTCATTATCAATGTGTATTTCTTTATAAGTCAGATACCATGCAGACCACATCTCTTTGAAGTTCAAAGGACATAAACCTAGATATTTTTACGACCACCTTTCTCTCATATGAGTAGAAAGGGTGGCGCTACTCCGACGATTCACCCCTGCTGCCACCTTCAACTTTTTTTTTACATAATTTATTCAAGGATTATCGATCTGTTGTTGTTTGGCCACGTGTAATGACATGAGGGGTGATTTACATAATCGCTCGGGGAATTATTGATTTATGACACATTGGGGTGATTTACATAATCGGCGGGGGAATTATTGGTTCACGAAGGGGGAATTAAGAAACAAACATGGCTTCATTGTTGTTTGGCTAGCCTAACCTGAGAAATTGATTTACATAATCGCTAGGGGAAATTATTGATTCACGAAGGGGGAATTTTAAGAAACATTATGGCTTCTTTAATCTTAGGTCTGAGGGATAAACGTTCTTTAGGTCAGAGAGAAAAATTAATATTCTATTTTTAAATAGGGCTTCATTGACCTATAGTGTCAGGAATTATAAATGACATCACTTGTTATCTTGGAATTATGTGGGAGTCTAAAGAGATAGAAATTCTATTTTTAAATACGGCTTCACTGAGCTTTAAGTTGGAGAGATAAATTGATATTCTAACGAAACCTTAATAGTTTAGCTAGGAAAATTTATGAGATGAAGAGATTAACGTAGGAAAGGGTTTCCTAGAAATTTGAAATGTGAAAGCACAGAGATGCCAAAAAACAAAAGGAACACACAAAAATTACTTTTAAGGGATTATTTGGGCGAAACGGTTTTAGACAGGTTATGGAATTATTTCGGCGAAACAGTTAGAGACGATGATTTAAAAGATGATTTTAGAAAAGGTTTTAGAAGGGGTTTTGAGTGTGGTCGTTATAATACACAAGTTCCATTTGAACAGTGTTGTGAGGTCCTCTAAGTTGTGAGGTCCTAGTGTTGTGAGGTCCTAGTGTTGTGAGGTCCTGTGAGGTCCAGATCCTACCAGAACCATTAGCTAGAAGTTGTCCCTCTTCATCAACTATTATTTTTAAGTTGGCATTCTCTTTGACTACTAATTTCTCTGGTAATGTTACTCTCGCATATCTACCACTTGCATGATTGATAGTCGTTGGTACATAAAAGGAAATTAACTCCTCACTCTCATAACAACGTTTGCATACATACAGAATAAGATCTCCACTTGTACGCGTTTCATATTTCAGGCATTTCTCCTTGTCAGCATTCAACACGACGATGATTTTTTCATGTGCACATACTTTCGTCGAATAATTCATCTTCACTTTTACAGATATGAATTGTGTGTTGATCCTTCCACTGCGTAAAAAATACTGATTTAACGCATGCAATGAGCTCAGTAGTGTCGATAACCTGCCATAGAGTACCAGTGGAAAAGCTGCGTCGTGTCTGTGAACAAGCACAGAGTACGATTGGTAGAGCCGTAAGCATATTTCATGTCATTTTAAGATTTAAGAAAATTTAGAATTAAAGTGAAACTTTTTATCTTCATGGAAAATAATCATAATCATAGTATAACTTTCCCTATTTTCTGTGGAAAAATTTAGAAGTGAACTTTAAATTTTTTATGTCTGGGCGGACTGACAACTGACGTATAAAATATTTAGAGTCGAACTTTAAATTTTTTCATCTCTTTGAGAAAAGTAGGAACTGAATTTAAGAAAATTTAGAATTAAAGTGAAACTTTCTATCTTCATAAAAAATAATCACAATCATAGTATAACTTTTCCTATCTTCTATGGAAAAATTTAGAACTTAAATTTAAATTTTTTATGTCTTGGTGAACTTAAAACTGACGTGGAAGCTTCACCTACGAAATACTAAGAAACCTTAGCTCAGAAAAGCCTGAAATAGCCAACTACTCATTCCCAAACTAGAGGTATCAGACGACAAACACATATGAGGGACTAAGAATCCTAGCTCTGAAAAGTCCAAAAAAAGCAAACTACACCTCCCAAATCATAATTTTCTGAAAGCACACACCTATGAAATGTTAAGAAATCTAGGTCAGAAAAGTCAAAAATAGCAAACCATTCATTCCCAAATCATGGGTTTCAGTCAACACACACCTACGAAAGGCTAAGAAATCCAGCTAAGAAAAGTCAAAAAATAGCAACCCACACATCCCAAATCATAGGTTTCAGACACCACATACCTACGAAAGACTAAGAAATCAGGTTATCAAAAGTCAGAAATAGCAAATTGCATACCTCAAATCATAAGCTTCAGACAACATACACCTACGAAATACTAATAAAACATAGCACATGAAAGCTTAAAATTTAAAATTATTCATCCCAAACTATAGGTTCTAAAAAGTAAACAACTATTTGAGACTCATAATCCTATTTCTGAAACTTCTAAAAAGCAAACAAAACATCCCAATTCATAATTTTATGACAGCACACACCTATTAAAGACTAAGAAACCTTAGCTCAGAAAAGTCAAAAATATCAAATTAACCATCCCAAATCATAGATTTAAGACAACACACACCTATTAAAGGCTAAGAAATCCAGCTCAGAAAAGTCAAAAATAGCAACCCACTCATCCCAAATCATTGGTTTCAGACAACACACATCAACGAAAGACTAAGAAATCTAGCTTAGAAAAGCCCGAAATAATAATTTACATATCCCAAATCATAAGTTTCAGACAACATTCACCTACGAAATACTATGAAACCTTAGCTCAGAAAAGCCTGAAATAGCAAATTACACACCTCAAATCATAAACTTCAGACAACACACACCTACGATATACTAAGAAACCTTAGCTCAGAAAAGCCTGAAATAGCAAACTACTCATCACAAACTATAGGTTTCAGACAACACACACCTATGAGGGACTATGAATCCTAGCTCTGAAAAGTCCAACAAGCAAACTACAAATCCCGAATCATAGGTTTCAGACAACACACACCAACGAAATACTAAGAACCTTATATCCCAAATCATAGGTGTCAGTCAACACACACCAACGAAAGACTAAGAAATCTAGCTTACAAAAGTCCGAAATAGTAATTTACATATCCCAAATCATAAGTTTCAGACAACATTCACCTACGAAATACTATGAAACCTTAGCTCAGAAAAGCCTGAAATAGCAAATTATATACCTCAAATCATAAGCTTCAGATGACACACACCTATGAAATACTATGAAACTTTAGCTCAGAAAATCCTGAAATAGCAAATTACACACCTCAAATCATAAGTTTAAGACAACACACACCTACGATATCCTATGAAACCTTAGCTCAGAAAAGCCTGAAATAGCAAACTACAAATCCCAAATCACAGGTTTCAGACAACACACACCAACGAAAGACTAAGAAATCTTACTTAGAAAAGCCCGAAATAGTAATTTACATATCCCAAATCATAAGTTTCAGTCAACACACACCTACGAAAGGCTAAGAAATCCAGCTCTGAAAAGTCCAAAAGCAAACTACTCATCCCAAACTATAGGTTTCAGACAACAAACACCTATGAAAGGCAAAGAAATCTAGCTCAGAAAAGTCAAAAATAGTAATTTACATATCCCAAATCATAAGTTTCTGACAACACACACCTATGAAAGGCCAAGAAACCTAGCTCAGAAAAGTCAAAAGTAGCAAACTACTCATCCCAAACTATAGGTTTCAGACAACAAACACCTATGAGGGACTAAGAAATCCAGCTCAGAAAAGTCAAAAATAGCAATTTACATATCCCAAATCATAATTTTCTGACAACATTCACCCACGATATACTAGGAAAGCCTAGCTTATAAAAGTCTGAAATAGCAAACTACTCATCCCAAACTAGAAGTTTAAGACAACAAACACCTATGAGAGACTAAGAATCCTAGCTCTGAAAAGTCCAAAAAGCCAACTACACCTCCCAAATCATAATTTTATGACATCACACACCTATGAAAGGCTAAGAAATCTAGCTCAGAAAAGTCAAAAATAGCAAACTACCCATCCCAAATCATAGGTTTCAGACAACACATACCTATGAAAGACTAAGAAATCCAACTCAGAAAAGTCAAAAATAGCAACCCATACACCCCAAATCATAGGTTTCAGACAACATACATCAACGAAAGACGGGGCCCGGGGAGGGCCTTTGAGGGTCCCTCTCAGACCTAAGATTAAAGAAGCCATAATGTTTCATAAAATTCCCCCTTAGTGAATCAATAATTTCCCCTAGCGATTATGTAAATCAATTTCTCAGGTTAGGCTAGCCAAACAACAATGAAGCCATGTTTGTTTCTTAATTCCCCCTTCGTGAACCAATAAGTCCCCCGTCGATTATGTAAATCACTCCAATGTGTCATAAATCAATAATTCCCCGAGCGATTATGTAAATCACCCCTCATGTCATTACACGTGGCCAAACAACAACAGATCGATAATCCTTGAATAAATTATGTAAAAAAAGTTGTAGGTGGCAGCAGGGGTGAGTCGTCGGAGTAGCGCCACCCTTTCTACTCATATGTATTAATAGCAATTGACCCATAGCTTGTAATAGACCAGGGGTCGTTTGTGTAGTATGCACTAGATTAGTTATATCATAGAGGACAATTACATGCTCTTGGCCTGAATCTATTTCCGAATATATATTCTGAGCATACGTTTGTTAGTTTGAGTCTAATTTCATATCTGTACTGAGTAGTGCCTTATATATTCCTGGACTTTGTAAATAAACCATATTTTGTACAACTACTGACTTTGCGTCATTATCAAATAAATGATTATATTGTGAGCACCATTAGATGAACTAACCCCTAACCAAAGCAAGTCTCACACCAAATTAAACGAAAAAAAAAATAAAGCAACTTTCCTAAAATACTTTAATTTATTCCGTAAAAAGTGTCCTTAATTGGTTTGCTTTTACTGAACCGAAACTCCTATACTATTTTGTGTTTTCAGTCAAGCACTAGTATTGTATAATCCTAGGAAACATAATTAGTTGGTTTATTTTTACTAGTTTTATTGATATATGTTAGATATGCTGTGAAGTAAAAAATTTTGTCCGTTTTAAGTTTCAGCTTCGCTCTTTACTTCCCTCAGAAAACTTTGTTTTTTTAAAATTAATTAATTAAAAAAAACTTTTTCCACAAAATAAGTTTTTCAAAGAAAAGTAAAGAACTCCATTAAAGCAAAAATAAACAAAAGTGAAATCAAATAATCTACCAACCGTGAAACTACCACAAATCAGCATCGATAAATAAATGAAACAAAAAACGAACAGAAATTAAAACAAACAACCGAGTCAAACTCAAAACAAGCGGAAATTAACATTAGTAGGGCTCAAAACCCTTATGCCTTCCCAAGGCCAGAACATAATTTGCACTTTACTGAAAAAATACATATGTTTTTACTTTTATAACTTTAATAAATCAAATAATATTAGCATTTTGATTACTAAATATCAGTATATGTAAACTAAACTGACAATGAACATTCATTTGTATTTTTGTCAGTAAAGTGCAAATTATGTTTTGGCCTTGGGAAGGCATAGGGGTGTTAAGCCTTTTCAAGCTTAGGCTAAATGAAGGGAGATATATCCTTCCCCCTCCCAAATGTATCTTTCTATAATTGTGAGAAGGTTAATGGAGAGTAGGGCAATTTAGGCCCAATAATTAACTGTAAAGTTTGTGATACTCCTCCCCCACCGAAACATTGACACACCTTCCTTTTTTCATGATTTCACATGAGAAATCAAGTGAATCAACAAAGTTAAATCAAGCATTTAGAAAATGAAGGTCTATATTTACCCTTTATTATATTAAATTAAAAACGAATTTTCTACTGAAAATAAGGAGAAACATCAAAAGTTAAAACGAACAGAAATTATTATGTATATGAGATGGGTCACCCCTTTCTCAATACATTGAATTTTGTTTGGATGGATATTTTTTCCTTGGAGAAGGGGGTACATTGTTACTATGTAATTAAAGAGTAACATTAAACCCTAAAATCAGAAAAAGTTATTCCGTATAGGAAGAGGACTGCCCCTTTCTCATACTGATCTCCATTTCATGGTCGTAGAAACTTCGAAGGACGATCATATGATCATAAATTGAGATTTCTAGTCCTTTTATTACAAGATGAAAGTAATTGGAGAACAACCCACTTGGGAGATATTTTCTCTTCACAGCATTTAGCTTCCCTTCACGGAACTTATCAAAATAAAATTTTAACTTGCATAAATATTGTGCAGCAGGCAAGGGCAGATTCAGAATTTATGTGTGAGGGGATAGGAAAACACCCCCCTAAAATATTGTCTGGCTCAGAAAACGTAACAAAATCACAAAAACAAATTTTTGATTAGTTTTTCAAAGTCCTTTTTTCTTCCGAACAAAAGTCCACCTTTGCTGTTGCATAATCTTTTTGGCTTTTAAACCTTTAATGGGTCAAACTCTCACCTCACTTTTAAGCATAAGTAAGAAGTGACAAAAATGATCTGTCAAAGTTGGAGCACCAATTGGCATTGTACGATATGTTGTTATTTTTTCATCATTTTCGGTCTCCAATTGCCATCAAATTGTTTTTGACGCCTTATAATTGTTGCTGAAGGAAGTATTCTGACTGTATGTATTTGTTCTTCATTTTCGTTTATCATTAATTTATATAGTTTTCACATATCCTTTGCCTTAGCGGCTCAGATTAGTCTTGTCACGTTTGATAGTCTAGGTTACTCATTTGTCCTCTAAGCATTATAAAACTACTGAAAACAACTTTTGTAAATAGACAAATTACACTTGGTGTTTTATACATAGCTAAGTTCCTTTTGTAATGTTGCATGTGCCATGGATATAAAAAACGATATGATCACTCATTGGGGGGGGGGATGGAAACGATATAAATTTGTTTTCTCTTGAAATGTACTCATAATTATGACGCTAATCATGTGATTTTCATTCTTAATCATATTTTTCTTGTGCAATTATCTTTTCATCCAAAATTCAGGCTCTTAAGGAATTTTTCTCAAACTCGTAACCTATCTAGATAGTCTTTATAGGCCAGACAGTCCCATAAAACCAACTAAAAAATATGAAGCCGTTATCGAGAAAATGTATATATATATATATATATATATATATATATATATATATATATATATATATATATATATATATATATATATATATATATATATATATATATATATATATATATATATATATATATATATATATATATATATATATATATATATATATATATATATATATATATATATATATATATATATATATATTACTGGGAGCCTGGTGACTTCGCCATCAAGCCCCGGGACTCGGCTGGCTTCTACACATGGATTCTCATTGTCGCTTGTCTTCTAACCGCAGACAGTTTGAACCTTTTCTTTATGTCATGATGTCACCACAGGTTCAATACAGCCACTCTGGGAAATATACGAATTATTTTTTAAAGCCGTGACCTATTTAGATCTTTCTTGTGGTCAGAAATGTCAATATTGAGTCAACAGTTCAAGATCATCGGGAGAGGGCTCATTTGAACAGAAATTAAATTTTGTTGCCCTTTTTATGTGACCAAAAAGATAGAGGGGAACTAGCTCCCTTCACGCGTCCCTTTTTTCTAGAAGATTGTATCATACAAATTTTGAGATCGCTGTTTCTGCTGCATAGTGGAAAGGTTCCAAAACTGTACCTTTAGATTGAAATGACCCGCCCCATAGCCCCTGGGGATAGGCATTTAAGTTATAAAAATTTGTACATTGTTTATGCATGTTATTTGTTATTGAAGAAGTATACAGACCTTTTTTTGGGGGTGGGGGGGATTGTGTACTTAGGGTGGGATTCAATGGGTATAATTTTCCAGGGGAGGGAAATTTCCACGGGAAATTTTTTCACTGGGAGAATTAGATAGAATTTCTATACAAAATATTTTTTATTTATCTTACTTTCTCCTTGCAAACAAAATTTTGCATATGGATATTTTCAAGACAGAAATTTTAAGCTTGCTTTGATTTCCGGAAAAAAATCCATGGAAGGGGGGATATCCAAAGTCATCAGAAAAACGATTAGAGCTTAGTCTTTTTGCAAACGAAAGTATGCTAAGGATAATTTTTCAGGCTGAATCGTCAGTAATAAATTTTGCGGAGGGGAGGGTGGATTTTCAGAAGGGATAGAACTGTCCACAAAGAATTTTAAAGGGTTCTTTTTTTCGTTGGAGGTGCTTTCCACAGAGAAATTTCCCGTGAGGAGAGGGAATTTTTCATACTGGGTGGGCCAGAATTTCCGACATTATTAAAAAAAACACTTAGAAATGGTAAGGAACGTTATTGAAACTCAAAATGAACAGAAATGATTCCATATATGACGGGTTTTCCGCCCTTCTCAATACCCTGCTCTTTGCGCTAAATTTTGACCGTGTGTCCAATATGTTTTAAAGAATGACTCATGAAACACAAGGGCCGTTTAATCAGAGTAGGAGGCTTTTTAAAAATTGCTATGAACTTTAGCATAAAGAGCAACGTATGGAGAAAGGAGACAACACCTTCATATACGGAATAATTTCAGTTCGTTTCGAGTTTTAATGTTGCGCTTTACTTTCATTTGAAAAAGATTGGTTTATTTATTTGTTTATTTAATTGTTTTATTTATTATTTTATTATAAGAAAAACTAGTTTTGTTAAATAAGAAAGTCACAAAGAGCTGTAACAATAGGACACTGTATATGGCATAAAAAGCCAAAGCAAGGTCAACGCCCGCTTTTTGTAATACAAGCATTTTGAATTATTCAGAAAAACTTTATTTGGGAAGTGAATTGAATTCAAGACTTTTAAACGCGGTAAGACATATATATTATGAATCAGCGATCAATGGGCTTTCAAATGAGCTACTAGTCAAGCAGACATGGTTTAATCCATCAAAAAGTATAAGACCCCTGAAAATCGTCTTGGTTCTAAACTAATTGAGTTTGTGGTCCGAATTTTGTCGAGTGAAAGCTTGCTTGAAGTGCTTCATCTGTTTGATGAGAGCACTCCCAGTTTTGAGATGAATAGGAACCTTGTTCTAATTCTTTGGCCTTACAGATGGAATTTTATTACTTGGGCATTAAATAACTGGTTTTGTTAAATAAAAAAGTCAGAAAGTCCTGTAGCAATGGGGTACATATTGCATTTAATTGTAAATCTTCGGGACATTGTTTTTCACTTATATAAAACACTGTATATGGCATAATAAGCCCAAGCGAGGCCAAAGTCAGCATGTATTTAATACAAACATCGTAATTTGTCAGGACCCAACATAGGTTAGCTTGCTAAATATAAGCCCCACAGAAACAATCTTTGGTGGAAAAACAACCAGGTACGTAGACATAGCAGGGGCTGTGGCGATAATCTTCTTTGAAAAACGCATTGGCGATAGTAGCAATTTTTACAGACGCAAGGAAATACACAAACTTTAACAAGGATATTTTACAAGAATGAATAACTTTCATTCACAGAAGAGGAAAGGGGTAGTGTATATGTTTTATTTTTATAAATCACTTTTATATTGCTAAACATTGACCTTGTTATTATGTATCTTTACTACTACTACTACTTTACTACTACTAACAGGTATAGACCTGTTATGTAGACAAATTGCAGGGCCCTCTAGAGAGAGAAGGAGTGGAGGTAGGCACTTCAAATTACCTTCCCGGGACATGATTTAGCCTGTAGACCCATCCCTGAAAGTTTATTTTTTTTTTATCCTAACCCCTTTCTAGGATAGCCAAAAGTAGCTAAAGTAGAATTTTGCCTTTAGAATTTTTTAAAAGGGTTAGTTATTTTAATTAAACGGCCCTTGTTTTTTAGAAGTAGTTTCAAAGAATTGGGACAAAAAGGTAAACTTCAGCGTAAAAAGCGAGGTATTGAAGAGGGTGCCACCCCCCTCTTATATCTAATAATTTCACTTCGTTTTAAGTTTTGATGTTCCTCCTTACTTTCAGCTGAAAAAAAAATGTATTTTTTTATTTGATTTTTGATAATTACGAAATAATTGCGGGAAATCCGGCTCCCCTCCATGGAAAGTTCTTCCCATGTAAAATAGCCCCCCCCCCCCCCACCAAGAATAATTCTTGCGGTCAATTTAGGACGATTTTTTTTTTGTAGCGCACTTTCATATGAAAGACTTTATGTTTGTTTTTAAATCATGCATAAAATCCCCTTTTCTGTGGAAAATTTTTCCCGCAAATACCCCACCCCTAGTATAAAGTTGATCCCGTAGAAAATTCCCTCGAGAGAATTTCTCCCGCGGAAATCCCCCCTCCCCCCTCCGGAAAGATACTCGAGACAATTCCAACCCGGTAAAAGTTCCCCTTAAAATCTCCACATCTAAAACAATTTCAGAAAGAAGCATCTTATAAAAAATAACATACCTGTAGAACTTCAAATTAAGCTTGTCACTAAGTCTTTTCTTGCAACATGAAATAACGATTCTCAAAATCTCAATGAAATCAAACTTCAAAATTAACACGTTTACTGGAGGCAAAGAAGAAAAAGCGCAAGGAACTCGCAAAATCCCATGGGATCTGGTGTCTATTTACTGATATGTCTATGGGACCCAACACTGAATGAATTGTTTTGAATATTTGTAACACCCAAAGTTTATCTTTTGATCTTTCCTGTAACTTGATACGTCTCTGTGACATGCGTTTGCTGACAGAAGTCAAATCCCCCCTCCTGTAACTTGATATGATCTCTCTTTGTTTGGGCTCATGGGCGCTTGGCAACTGGTTTTATTAAATAAAAAAGTCACAAAGTCCTTTTACAATGGGGCACATATTACATTTTATGGTAAATTCTTTGGACATTGTTTTTCCCTTAATAAAAAGAATGTGTGTGGCATAATAAGCCCAAGCAAGGCCAAAGGCCGCATGTATGTAATACAAGCATTTTAATTTGTCAGGACCCAACACTGAATGATATATCTCGAATATTTATAACACGCAAAGTTGATCTTTCCTGTAACTTGATACCTGTCTTTCTGAAATGTGTTTGCCGACAGTAGTTAAATCTTACCTCCTGTAAATTGATAATGATCTCTGTCATATTCACCTTGCCGAAACAATGCGCTTGCTGACATAAATTAAATATATCTTTGTGACTAGTAGAATTCTTTTGTGTGTGCCCGCACCATCTGTAATTTACGAACTTAAGTTATGATACTTTTTTAAATCGCTATTTACTGGGATGCCAAATGGACACTTTTAGTGGCTTTTGGACACTTTTTCACTCTGAAGGACACCGGGACACTATTGTGTCAAAAAAGGCAGCTTTTTAAAAAAAGGACACTTTTTGGACATTTTTCCAAATCAAAAACCAACTGTTTTTATTTTCTTAATTTTTTTTATAAACAAGACTGCTTTTAATTTTTAATTTACTTTTAAGCTTTGGTAACGTCTTGGGGATTTTTCTTAAATGTTTTTGCGCCCTGCGCGAACACTATTTATCAACCAAATAGGACCTAAAGTCTTAACCAGTATGGTATGCTAGAATTATCGAATCCATCTTTTTCCTCTATCTTACGGTTGACGTTTGTCATCAAGTCTGTCAGCTTCAAGGTCCCATCTACTGCTGATGGCAAAGTCACCAAGGCCGCTGAGAAGGCTGGAAAGAAGTAGTGAATGGCCATTCCCTTCTGGCACGTTCCGCGTAAATCTCTGTGGCGTTTAGCCGTATGCAAATGAATATTATCTGTCATAGAAAGAAAGGAGTTTTGCAGAAAAGCTGTTGTTGCGGCTCAATTTATTTATAGCCGCTAGCGAGTATTTCTGTTTTATATTCTATACTTTCAGCTGTGAGTTTTAATCAAAGGGTGGTCACCAGTTTCTATCGAGTATAACTCAAGCGAATTTATTTCAATCGGCCTTGTCTTCTCACTTTTTTAGTTCTCGAAAACGTCATTTTTGCTCAGGGCTACTTCATAATGTTCAGAAAACGGCACGATAAAGGAGTTGTTAAACGATTTTAACCACTTGACCAACCAATTGATTGAGTGATTAAAGTGATCAACGTCTTTTGTTTAACTTTAAAACCATGTAGGTCAAAAAAGACATTTCGTTGCAGCAACCATTCGGACCTTGTCGTATCCTACCGATTGGTAGCGGACCCTACCGATTGGTAGCGGTATCTATAATCGATATAATATTTCGCTCTGTTGACATTCTCATGACAATTTTTTCCTGCCATTTCTTCATATTGAACTAGCACTAAACTTAATTTATAGGTAGTGTTAATGCATAAGCTGGAAATACCTGCAGAACTCATGCAGGTAACAGACCAAAAGGTAGCAGAACTAAGTAGGACGAATTTCACAGGTTTTTCGGCACTTTTCTTGCAGGTTTTTAAAACTTATAGTGGCAACCCTGTATTTTGGCTTCTTCTTCTTCAATTTAACATCAGGCGGGCTTTTCAGCAAAACTATTTAGCCCTTTTCCTTTTGCTTCACTCTGTGGGCTACAGAGCTACTGGCTTGATTGCCTCATATTTATTAGATATATTCAGATATCTTTCAGCAGATCTTTTGACTCTAGGAGTTCAAATATAAGATGATAGATGTCCATTTCTATGCTCTGTGTGCAAGTATAGTTGGCTAGGCTCTTGGCTGATAGTGGGATTTTGTGGTGTTTGAAATATTTTAACAGTTTACAAAGCAAGGTATGTTGTGCAGACGTCAGCATATTACATTCAAATAGGCAATGGTCAATTGTTTCATTATTCATATTACAATGCCTGCAAAGAGGGGACAGGAAAATTGAGCCACTTGAATTAGAAAGCTTATATGAGAATGCAAGGAAATTTAGTCCATTTGTTCCAGAACGAATTCTATGATAAATTTTAGAAAGATACTTATTGGAAAAGGGGGAGAGGATAGGATTAATCTTATTAAAATTATTATCTGATAGCCTCCATTAGTAATTATTTCTAATTGGGATTGGTCTCCCACTTGACTGGTCAATATTTATAGCATTTTTTGCTATTTCATCAACCTGATGATTACCACTTATGCCAGAGTGGCTAGGAATGTACTGAAAGTAAGTTTTTATGCCACTTGAAGCAAGATTATCAATAATACTGAGACAATGATAGGTGTCAATGTCCAACTTATATTGAGGAGCTGAGGCCAGCAACTCAAGGCTTGATAAAGAGTCGGAATAGATTATAATATTATTCGAATTTTCAATCAAAGGTTGGTTTTGTTTAAGGTGTTCTAATGCCATGATTATGGCATTTAACTCAGCAGACATTATAGATAAATTATTAAATAATCTCTCGCCCATTGCAATTTTCAGGTGAGGAAGGAAAACACCACTTGCAACCTTCTCATTCATTTTTGACCCATCAACAAATATTTGGAAGTGATTTTTATAGGTAATTGTATTAAGTTCTGCAATTTTTTTCTGGACAAAAGCAATGGGGGTTAAATCTTTATTCCAATTTGAAAATGCAGTATTTATTACGGGAAATGACCAATTCCATGGAGGGGAATGGGGGAAAGTAGGTGCAATAGAATTTGCTGGCACAGGGAACTTCTTTTGAATATTGGCATACTCATCTGCAATACCTTTATACATGGCTGGGTTTCTTAACCAATTATGTAATGTGTGTTAGCTATTTGATTCTATTTTTGAAAGATGTTTTATAAAAAGAAATCTATGTCTCTCCCTTATTGTTGTTAATCCACTGTCCATAAGCTGAAACTAGGTGCTTGTGGGTCTCCTAACACTAAATATGAGACGTATTATATCATTTTGTGTTGTTTCAATTTTTTGCATCTGGGTCTTTGCACATGCACCATAGACAATGAGCCCATAGTCAATATGGGGTCTTATATGTGATTTATAAAACTGGAGTAAGGTTTTCTCCTTACAACCCCAGGGTGTGGAAAGAAGTCTTTTTAGTATATTTGCTTTTCTATAGCATTTTTTTATTGTGTTTGAAATGTGGAGGTGGAAAATGAGTTTTTGGTCAAGCATGAGACCTAGGCAATTATTATTATTATCTTCTGGAATAGTTGTTTTATTTAGAGTTAGTTTTGCACTAACAAGGTTTTGCTTCCAGTGAAATTGGATTATTTTTGACTTGGTGGGTGCAATGGGTAAGTCTGAATGTTGAGAGAATTTTTCAAACTGGAAAAGTGACTTTTGCAGATTTGACTGTGCTATCTGAAAGGTGTTTCCAGATGACCATAGCACCAGATCATCAGCATATTGTAGATTCGTGTGGGGTAGGTTCATGTCCCAGAGATAGAAGGCGAATAGGAGGCAACTGAGGACTGCTCCCTGAGGTAGGCCTTTGGCTGTTGTCTTTTGGGGTGAAGAGGCTGAACCAACACAAACAATGAAACTTCGCACTTCTATGAAGGATTTAATAAAAGATACTAGCTTAGGAGGTACTCCAAGGTTTGCAAGTTTATTTAAAAGGATTTGGTGGTTCACATTGTCATAAGCTCCTTCTAAATCTAGGAAAGCTGCCACTAGGATATTATTTTTTGAGAAAGATGCATTTATTGCATTTGTTAGCAAAATCTGTTGAGGAGTGGTATTTCCTGAATCCAGTTTGAGTGTGTGGGATCATGTTATTTTTCTCAAAAAACCAGAGGAGTCTGTGATAAATCATTTTCTCCATTATTTTCCCCATCACAGGTGTAATCATTATGGTCCTATAAGACTCAGGGGTATCTTTTTGTTTATTTTTCTTTAGGATTTTTAGGAGGGACGAACATTTCCATATATTGTGGAACCTAGAAGACTCCCAAGCGTTATTATAAAAATTTATCAGTTATTTTTTGTATTAAGGTGTGAGATTCTTTATACATTTATGGTGTATATTTTCATAGCTACTGCTAGTTTTGGACCTAATATGATGTATTGCATTATTCAATTCCTGGATTGAAAATGGATTAGTTATGTACTCGGATCCTGGGCGTGGTTGGTAACTAGGTTTCATAGGAATTGTGGACAGCTTGCTTTGATTATTTGATGTTAGCTTACTAACAAAAAGAGTTGCAAATAGGTTAGCCTTTTCATTATCATTGTCATAATGGGTATTATTATGTATAAGCTCATACAGGAGTGGGTTGGGAGAAGTCTTTTTCCCTCATATGTGGCTTATGACTTTATGTATAATTGGCTCATTTGTTTCTCTGGAGATTATTTGCAAAATTATTCCAGTATTTATATTTAGCATCTATTATAGTCCTTTTTAGATTAGATTCTGCTTGTAATTTTTTTAAATATGTAGTAGGTGTTGGTTTTTTTATGAATTCTGTCCTAGCTACCTTTTTTATCCTCCATTTATTTAGGCACTCATTTGTACACCATGCTTTAGGAATTTGTTTAGGGAATTTTTTCTTGGGTGTTGTCCTGGGGATAGCATGATTAGCTGTATTTATTAGTAAAAAAGTCAATGCTTCAGCATGTGTGTCAACTGTTGTCTTAAAAATGCATGAACTTTGGGTGAAACTTGTAATTTCATCATTTAGCTTATTTTGGAAAATAGACCAATTTGCTTTAGTGTTGATATATTTGGATGTATGAGATAAAGTTTCAGCAGGTTCATTTAGGGAGCAAACTATAGCAAAGTGGTCTGTACATAGACTATCAATTTTATTTATGTAAATTTTGTTCAAAAAATTTAAAGACACAATTTGTAGGTCAATTGTGGAGAAATTGCGACTTTTGGGGTTGAAATAAGTATTCAGGTTTGGAGGGGTAGCAACAACTAATTCATTATTATTTGAAGTCATATGCTCAATCAATTTACCAGCTTTATTTGCTGGTTTATTCCCCCAGAAAAGGCTGTGGGCATTGAAATCTCCACAAATAATGATATTTTTTAACATATTAGAATTATTTATATAATTAAAGAAATCCTTGGAATCTGTAGTTTGGCCATTAGGGTTATAAAAGCTTATTATGCAGGTTTTTAAATTATTCAGCCAAACACTTATACCAATTACATCAACATCATTTTCAAAATCTGGAAAATTGATGCCACAAAATTTTATATTATTATTAACTAATAAAGCTACACCACCTCCTTTTCTCTCTGAAGATCTATCCTTTCTCAGGATAGTATATCCCAGAGACTTACTTTGTTGATTTTGGGTTAAATGAGTTTCTTGGAGGCAAGCAATATTAATTGAATGATTATTCATAAATGATGTTAGTTCATTTAGCTTATTTTCTGTGAGTGATCTTACATTCCATTGGAGTATTGATAAATGTTGTGTTGTTGATTTATTCTTCATATGAATATGTATCAACGTTCAGCTTTGTTAAGAGTAAAGCAAGATCTTTTTTTGCTTGAATGAGCATATCATCTGGGATGTAGATTTTTGCCAATTCTGCAATAATTTTTGTTTTCTGTAGTTGATGTATGTTCATGGCCTGAACTGCATTACAGTTTAGAATGAATAAGCATATATTTGGGGATTGCATTTTTGGTAGTGCATTCTGTTTGTTGATTAAGGGATTGATTCCTGGTAGTGTTTCTGGTTTGTTTCTTCTTGGGAGGGAGGGCCAGGCTGGCCTCATCTCACCGGACAAGGAGGCTTGTTGGCTTGGTGATTGTTTTTGATAGGGATTTGAGCTAGGGGGCTTAGAAGATGATGTTTTATATGGGGTGCTTGATGCATTGGGGGCATTTGACTTTGGGGTTTTGGTTGGTATCATTACAGGCTTTATTTGGTATTGTTGGGCAGCATTTGCTTCCATTGCTGCAAAGGGGTATGGGATTGCCTTCTCTGTTGATATTTGGAGTGTTAGAGCTCTTTTCTTGTATGCAGGGCATAATTATTTATTTGTAGATTCATGTGGGCCTTTGCAATTGATGCATGTAGGCTGAGCGTTGTTGCAAGTTGTCAGCTCTTTATGATGGAAAGATTTACAATTACTACACTCTTGGAGAATTTCATTGCATTTGTTTGTTGTGTTTCCCAGTTTGAAACACTTCTGACACTGAATAGGCTTAGGTTTGTATTCCTTGTGTGGTTTGATTTGCCCAAATAGGAATAATTTTTCTGGGATATCAATTTTATCCTTCAGTGTGAATAAGAAGGATCTACTAGTTTTTAGGCCATTAGAGTTGGGTTTTCCAAGTTGGGTAACATCCTCAACTGGGATTGTGTTTCCAGCCCTATCTGAGAGGCCTTCTTTTAACTCCTGAGTAGATATCTCTGGGGGAACATTATAAACCACCATTTTTGTTGGTGATTGTTTTGGGTTCCAATTAGATGCAATAATTGGGGTATTCAGAAGGGATTTAAGGTTAATTATTGTATCCGCTGAGTTCTGATCTTCTACAGCTATTAGCAGAGATCCATCACGGTTAATGTTAAGAGAGAACATTGATTTTAGCAATTTAAAAATTGCAACTCTTATTGCAGTGATCATTTTTATTTCAAAGTGGGTAGTGGGAGTAATTTTAAGGTAAATTCCTAAGTTTTTGGAGGGAGGATCTTGGGCAGGGAGAGGGGAAATGCTTTTAATTTGGGAGATTTTTTTCCTTTTTTTAGAACTTCTAGAGATGACCTCTTGAAACCCATTATCATCATTTATAGTTACATTAGCCCCTACACTTATCATTGTCCTATTCTCCGAATTGGAGCTATCATTTGAACTTTGAGATAGTGTGCTTGACCAGGCAAGATGGGTATCTTTCACTATGGCACATTCACTGGAATTTGATTTGGGATCTGGGGGGACATTTTTTTTGGAGGACTTCTAAACATTGCCTATTGGAAAAAGCTTTAAACAGAGAAAAACAAAACTAAAGCAAGAAGGGAAAATGGAATGATATCAAACCGTCTGCACTATACTATGGGGAGGAGAACACCACAGTATAGCCCTGAGGATGAGTTGAGCAGGATTGGTTTGGTATAACTGCTGATTAGAAGCGATAATATTTCACAAGAAAATTTGTTTTAATTTTCTTATAGAGTTGCTGTTGTCGAAAAGGACAACAGCAACTCTATAAGAAATCTGGCTATTTCTCCAGAAGGACAGTAAAAGTGTGTCCTTTTTTGGCTGATTTGGATACTTTTGTCTCTAAAACTTTTGGCAACCCTGGCCATTTAAAGAAGAAATGGACTATAAATTTGTTATGCTAAAGGTAAATCAAAGTATACACACATATATCAGTATGTGTTTACACTTTGTTTAGGTATAAAGGGAAGAAAAGACGAATTGTAATTGTAATGATCCAAATGTATTCATAATTGCTATTTCCCTAGTAGGGATAACTCTGTACCATGGTTTGTTGATTAAATTACAAGGGGCTCTGCCCTTTGGGGTCCCTGAGGCCTGTACACTCGCTTTGTTGTGCGTTTTTTGGCCTTTGGCTTGCTTTGACTCTGAATTTGCTGGCTGCAAACTCTCAGATTCCTGCATATTGCAACTACCAATTGCTTAAGGCGCTTATCAAACCTTTTTATACTCTGCTTTGAAGTTTAGTCCTGAGCCTGCTTTTGACTTATATTGCTTGCTCAATTTATTATTGATTGAGGGTCCCCCTCTGCTCGTAGCCTAGGCTATTTGTTTTATTTGTTTGATAATTTATTTCCTTTTTGTGATTTAGTTTGCTGTTAAAATTGTTTTAGTCCTTTGGGGTTCTATTTGTGATGACTGACAGGATGGTTAGTATTCCTGTCACCTCTGAACCCAATAACTCTAGTGTAAGGATTTTGGCTTTAGGCATTGAAGGTCCAAATGAGACCAGTAGGCCTTGGCTTTTGACATCGGGGTATAGAATTGCCAAAAAACTGTTTCAACATCTCCAAAATCATGAGTGCAGGGGCCATTATTGTTCAAGGTTAGAAAGACTTGGACCAGATGGCTCTATTATTGTAATAGCTGTGAACCGGTCATTAGCTACTGCTATACTTTCTATTTCAGATATAGCAGTAAATGGATGTAAGATAAAGTTTGTGCTTGGTCCTACATCTAACCCTGCTTTAATCAGAAAGAGAAAAGGTATTGTAATCCTATCTGAAGAAGTCACCAATCTGGATGATTTTGTCAAGGAGGTCCAAGTTGATGAAAGAATACAACAAGTGACACTGGCCTTTAAAAAACCAAGCCCATCAACTATCCCTTTGGTTTGCACCTTTAATCAGGATGTTTCTTTTCCCTCTGAAAATCTCTGCTTGGGGGGCAATGTATACAGTCAAGCAGTTTATCTCCCAGGCCATTTATTGTTACAATTGCGAAGGTTTTGGCCATATGACCTCAAATTGCCGCAGAGGCAGAAGATGTCTACTTGGTAGTGGACAAAACACCCTTCATGAATGCCCCCAATCTAAAAACTAAAGGAAGATCAGGTACTCAAGTGCCCTAACTGCAATAGTAACCATGCTGCTAATGCCAAGGAGTGCCCAGTATTCATAGAGAAGAAAGCAATTGTAAGTTACTCTTTCACCAATAATGTCCCCATGGGGACTGCTTGAGGTCTTGAAGAAAGGGGTTTCTAAACATACAGAACACATCCCCATAGTACACACAGACTCTTTCCCTCCACTGACTCCTAATCAACCTCCAGCTAAGGAATTTAACATGAGGTACATGGCCATATTTGAAGGTGTTGCAAAGCAGATATCTGATCTAACTCAGGTTATTACATCTATTTGTGAACTGCTTTCTAAGTTAGCACCAAGACCCTTTCAAAATGTGGTCTGTAGCCTAAATAAGTCAGTGGAAAACGTAAATATAAAAGGTTCACTCCTTCACTCAATGTCAGCAGACACCAGCAGCCCTGACCTAAACAGCCTAATTAAGTCAGTTGATAACAAAATAAGTACCATAAAAAAGACAGTTGAAAACCCAAGTAGAGAAGCTTCATCCCTTCCCACAATGTCAGCAGATAATAGCAGCCCTGGCAAGGCAGAGAGGAAAGGTAAAGGAAAGGAGTCTGTACCTACCCCAGAAGGTGCTACAATACAAGGAGCCAGACCTAGGTTGGCTCCTTCTCAGTCAATTGACTAGCCATCTCTCCATTGTTTTCCCTTGGGTTTGGCATGGTTGACTAAGCGCAAACTCATCAAGTAAATTGGTTAAGACTACTGGTTTGGTTCCCTAAATTCATTTTGTTATTTGATTTTTTTTCCAGATGTTTCCTTTTTTAGAGTTTCCTTATTTGACCTAGGTGACAGGTTAAATGTATTATTTATTATAATTGACTTGTATAAACTTTTTATACTGCTGTTTGATATGGTATTTGCATCATTATGTTTCCTGTTCATAATTGATGGCAGATGATGATGGGGATTAACCCCTAATTTAAGCAAGATAAATGGTAGATGTTCTATATTTTTTAATATTGATGGCCTTGATTCCCCTCCCATAAATTTTTATTTTAGAGTTATCCTTTTTTATTTTATTTGTTTTATTATCCTCATCTATCTTTTTACATTTTATCTGATTAATTTTCTATATATGGAGGTATATAATCGGTCACAGTGTAAAATTGCATTATTTATTATAATTGTGCTGTGTAGGTATTTTAATTGCTGTATGACTAAGAACAGTTGCATCAGTTTGATTCTTGTTTTTCAATGCAGGCAGTTGTTGCAGGTGAGTTATCCCCTACCAATAGCAAGATAAGTGATACATGATCCAGTTCAGTGAATATTGACCAAAGTGACACCCAAGCAAGCTAGTGTTTACAAAAGGTACAGAACAATTGAGTGATACAAATGCATATGACCAATTGGTTGAACGTGTAAAACCCTAAACAACAACAACAAGGTTAAATAACATTATATTTAGTTTTATGAATTGAGGCTTATGGCATGCTAGGATTTATTTTTCAAGTTGGGAGCTGTGGGTTCTGGGTGCTGGGCACTAAAGTATTAATGAACTTTGGTGCTGGGCTTTAAAGTATTGTTGGTAATATAATCTTCCCCTAACTTTACATTTTTGTTCCTTCCCTGCCTTTTTTTTCAAAATAGGTAAAGATCTAGAATAGCTTCCCTTCAGAAGGTGACATGCTAGAAAAAATAAGGGTAAAACTCTACTCTAGCTACTTTTGGCTATCTTGGAAAGGGGTTAGGTTAGGAAAATGAAACTTTCAGGGATGGGTCTACAAGCTAAAGTATGGGTAAATTTGCAGGTGACACAATAATTTAGCTTGGATGAAAGTGAAGGTAAATATATACCAAATCATATTATTGAGTTAGGAATAAAGTGAATACACCATTTGATGCCTTTTTAATGCTGATTACAAATATAATAATCATTTTTATCAGAAATGAATTTCAACCCCCCCCCCCCCCCGCCTATATAGGCCAATTCAGGGTATATATTTCTACATTGGGGGGGGGGTAGGGGCAAATTTTTTTTCGGATGTAAATGGGAGGTAAGTTTAAACTTTACCCCCCCTAATGTAGAAATATATACCCTGAATTGGCATATATAGGGGAGGGGCTAAAATTCATTTCCGATAGAAATAAGTATTATATTTGTAATCAGCATAAAAAAGGGCATCAAATGGTGTATTCACTTTATTCGTAACTCAATAATATGATTTGGTATATATTTACCAATGTGAATACATCACTTGAGGCCTTTTTTTATGCCCTTTCATAATTCAATAATTGCTTCTGTCTCAAATTGCAGCTTGAGCCCTTAAACGAGCCCCAATGGTATTCATTTTTGTAACCACCCAAAGAAGTTATTGATAGTAGTTAAGTTATTGAAAAGTTGTTAACAATATATATCTAGTTTATAAATAAGTTGCTCAAGAGTAATATATTCAAAAAATGCTTATTTATAACAATTCAAACCTCGTTTATTGGGCAACACAAATATAAATTGTTTTCCTAACGTTTCAAATTTTTCAAATGAGGTAAAAAAAAATAGAACTTAATTTTGAAATTCAAAAATTTGCTGTTGCCAATTCAGGGTATATTCTAATGCAGGATATATATTTGTGCATTAGGGGGGTGGAGGTGGGTAAATTTCATGGTAACTTTGCAGTGGGCCATATAGTTTAGCTAGGATGAAAGTGAAAACATCATTTGGTGCTTATTTTATTCTCTTTAATAGTTTATATAAAATACCTTTGGGCCCCTTATAAGAGTTCAAGATGCAATTTGAAACAGAAGCAATTACTGAATAAAGAAAGGCATTAAATGATGTATTCACTTTCATCCTAGCTAAATTATTGTGCCACCTGCAAATTCGCCAAAGTATTTCCCAGGACGGCTATTTGAAGTACCTACCTCAACTCCTTCTTCCTCTAGAGGGTCCTGACAATAGATGGCCTTTAAAAATATTTGTGTTATAAAAGTGAAACCTTGCAAAATATATCTTCTGCTTAAATGAAGTAGCCTACAGCAAAATTGTTTTCAGCTTCAAAACTTTACTTAATTCCAATTTATAAGGTTTTAAAGATAGGTATGCTAATACATTTTCTAAATTTTGAGAGAAAAAACATTGATATGGCTTAAAATTCTACTTAAATAACAGGAATTGTATTTTCAGAACTAAAGCCAGAGAAAAAGAAACTAATAACTGAAAATTAAGGTAAAATGTATTTTTTATATCAAATTTTCAATAGGTATGGACCTGTCATCAAGGCGAATTTTTGGACCCTTGAGAGGGAGAAGGAGGGGAGATAGGTACTTCAAAATGCCTTCCTGGGACATACTTTAGCCTGTAGACCCATCCCTGAAAGTTTCATTTTCCTAACCTAACCCTTTTCCAAGATAGCCAAAAGTAGCTAAATATAATTTTACCAAAAATAAAGAAATTTTTGGTGTTGTGGACAGTTAATCCCTGGTCACCTACCCTAATGGTTCTTCATAGCCCTAAGCCATTCAATTAAATTGTACAATAATTGAATAAATCATATTAAATAACAGTTAAAATTGAAGAAACAATGGAAATATGATGTGTAAATTCGTGACCAGCACTTGTCATAATGAGACATGTTAAGAAAACAATTTCTACTTAATAATATGTATTATAATCCTAGTTGGGATATTTTCCAGGGGGAGCAGCTTTATCCTCACTATTTTCACTTTTGTACAGTCATTTATAACAAAATTGTGTAAAATAAACAAATTTTATTGAATTTTTCAGTTTTCCAATATTCTAAATAGGGAAGTTAAACACCATCTCTACCATCTACCAAAAAGATATAAATAGGCTAATATTCATAAATTTAGGTTAGGTTAGATTACCTAGATGACTCTTTGGTTTTGTTTTAAAACAATTTTCAAGACTTGGAGAAACGACATAAATATTGAAAAATATGATTGTAAAACTGGAAAAAAAAGAAAATAGTGAGGATAAAGGTGCTCCCCTTGGATAATATGTTAACTAGGGCAATTTTGCATATTTTGAGGTAAGAATTGTTTTCTTAACATGTCTCCTTATGACCAGTCTCCTTATGTGTATATATATATATATATATATATATATATATATATATATATATATATATATATATATATATATATATATATATATATATTAAGGTTAGAGAGGCACCATTGAAAAGGTTGGACAACAAAGTTCCAGTGAATTATTTGAAGCCATTTTGAAGGGTTTCAGAATAATTCAATATCTTTGTACTCTATCTTAGTTACAGCTGTCACTGCAACCATGATATATGAAAAATCTATTGAATAGGGATATTTTTTTTATTATTATATAAACGTCTTCAAGTGTAATTAAAGAATTATAGTAAAAGATGAAATTGGTTTCATACTAACATTAGCATAGATGCTGAAACAATATTTTGATAAAAAAGTAATTGAAGGCAAATTTAGACCTTGTTCTAAGTGGGTCCTAGAAAGATGGTCTACCTTAGTTAACTTAACAATTGATTCAGAATTATTTGAAACAAATATATCTATTCTTAGTGGATATTAAAAAAAAAAAAAACTAGCCATATTTTTCTGTAAATACTTTCTAAATTGCTTGAAGTCCACTCTAGATTTGAATGTTAAAATCCTTTAGAAGGTAATGACTAAATTTTTAGTAAATTTTTCAATTGATAAACACAATATTATTACATAATATCTTTTTTGGATCTAATTTTAGATCTATTGGCACATTCTTGAAGCCCGAAAAGTAAGAATAGCTAAATATAACCTCTTGGAACAATATAATGGCATATATATTATAGGCCTAAGCTTGTAGTGTTTTAAGCAATAAAACCATGTATAAAGCTTTAATTAGAGGAGTTAAACCAAATTTTGCCGCCTAATAGTAATTGGCTGGGAGAATATACTAAAAAAATGCAGCTAACAGAACAAGCTAAAAGTTGTATTTTCCTTTTTTTTACCGTGAAAGGTTATTGTAAATCAAAATCAACAACTGCCCTTCAAAAATATCTACATCAAAAATATGGTTTTCAATTTCTGCATCCTCTTATTAAATTTTATAATTAGGGTACTAACGGCTTTGACAGCAGAAGAATTTGAGCATGTGCTTTCAATTGTGTTAGGATAAGACATGCTTTGCAGTATTTAAAAGTCATTATTGGTCATCAATCAGCATATCTTTTGTATTTTAGGACTTTCCTGACTAAAATATGTGTTTTACCCAAGTGTTGATGATAGTATAATATTTTCCATAATTTGCCTTAATTCCGTGCCAAAATCTTTCATGGACTCGCCACAAATTCCGAAAATGGCTAATCTCATCACAGTTTTTGAGGATTCTTTCATTAAGAACAGTAAGTCTGCACAGTTAAATTTTCTGTTGCAGAAAAAAAGTTTGTCTTAGCGTTTTAATTTGAAATGTTTGGAGGCATTTTGAGTTCAAACGGGCTGTTCAATGTAGGGCCTCCATTATGTGATGTTATTAACAGTTTTATTTTATGTTTCCTCAACAGGATTGTCCTCGAGGTACAAATAAATATTGATTATGTTCCAGAAGTTATTTTTTTAATTATTTGTGTATGTGTGTGTGTGTAATTTAAATGTAAAGTATTGTTAAAATTAATCTGAATTTAACTGAAAAAAATAAAATCTACTTTGCTCTAGAAAATAATCATCTCTTTTTTCTCCCTTCTCATTAAGTGGTCCTAAGGAAAAAAAAAATTAAACTGCATATGTTTTTGGATCTAACTATTACAAGCTGAAGGGTGATAAAGTGACTTCCTTGTGCCGCATAACATTTTTAAATTCTGGCTTTTTGCTTTTATTTTCAAGTTTGGTGAGTCAATTAATCATTCCATAGAGATATTTTCTATTACTATTTTTCATGTCCTGGTGTTATTAATGATGTATAACCACCAAAGTAGATGGGGCTTCAGATGGGAATATCAAGTTATAAGACAAGTAAGAGAGCAATACAGTTAGTTGAATTGAGGTGTTAAAATTAGGAAGATTATATTTTGTATTTTATTGTTTGGGAACTAATTCAAACTGGCTGTTCAGTGGAGAGCCACCACTATGAGATGTTATTAACATTTTAATTTTATTTTCCCTCAACAGGATTGTCCTCAAGGGCCAAATAAATAGGAATTATAGTCTAGAAGTTTTTTTTTAAGTATTTGTGTATGTGTGTGTGTGTAATTTAAATGTAAAGTATTCTTAAAATTGATCTGAATTGAATTGAAAAAAAAGAAAAGCTACTTTGTCTTAGAAAATAATCGTTTCTTTTTTCTCCCTTCTCATTAAGTGGTTATAAGGAAAAAAAAATTGAAACTGCATATGTTTTTGGATCTAACTATTACAAGCTGAGGGGTGATAAAGTGGCTTCTTTGTGCCACAAAACATATTTAAATTCAGATTTTCAGCTTTTGTTTTTAATTTTGGTGAGTCGAGTGATCTTTCCATAGAGGTATTTTTCTGTTAATATTTTCCATGTGCAGGTATGATGAACGATGTATTACCACCAAAGCAGATGGGGCTACAGATGGGTATATCAAGGTATAAGACAAGTAAGAGAGGAATACAATTAGTTGAATTGAGGTGTTAAAATAAGGGAGATTATATTTTGTATTTTATTGTTTGGGAAGTAATTGAACCCCCCCCCCCAATTGATTGGTATTTCTTTGTCTTTAGTTGTGTCAATTTTTTGGTATTGTTAAGCTGTAAAATGTTAATTTTTTAGTTATATTTTTTTATTCAATTTTTTTTTTTTAGTACGTTATCCTAAATTTACACTTATCCTGCTATTAGTTCTATGTTATGAGTTTTGTTTTAGGAATTTCAGGATTTTGTTTTATGAATTTCAGGATTTTGTTTGTTCTATGTTAATGAGTTTCGTAGAATGTTTCACATTTTCTTTTGCTTTGTAAAAAGTAGATTTTAAAAATAATTTGAGAAAAAAATTGAATAGCATATACATCTGATTTAATGTATACATATAATCCCTGTATATTTACATTTTTACACGTAACTAAAAGGAAAAAGCAATCACATTTGTTTAGTAAGCTTTTCTGTTAAATTTTTCTATGTCTTTCTAATTTAAAATTTGTTTTAGAATTTGAAGACGCTTTGCCATGTGACCTTGAGAAGCCCTTTCATGTTCCAAGACATCTTTTGTCACCAACACGTGAAGATGTTTCCTTGCTCAATTTACCTAGTATTTCAGGATCTTGTAAATTTGGATACGACACACAGGAATTGCAACCCAAATATTCCAACAATGAAGGTATGTCTGAAATATTGTATTTTGGTCATTGAAATGTATTAGATATTGTTTTATTAGACAAAAAAAAGACAAAGAGACTTAATCTTAAGATGGAACTTTTGTTATATCCTTTTCCAATGTGCAGGTGTTCGCCGAACCGCTTTTGTAGTATCTGATGAACAATTCTAAATTTTAACTTGAAAGTGGTTTTGCAGGTTTTGTTATCTTTAAAAAGCTTGATAATAAGCCTTAAAACAATGTATCCATTTACTTTTCGTAAAATATAATTTTAGCGTATTCCCCTTCAAATAGATAGACAAAGAAATGAATTGGTCTATTATTTTGATTCCTAGGTGAATTTTAAAGAAGAAGAATATCGGCTGTTATTATGTGAACTGTCTACCAGAAATTTTTAGTATAGAATATTAATTTAATGAAAACACTAGATTCAAACAAAAGTACTGAATTCATTTTTTGCAGATGAGGTCAAAAGTTTTTTTGTATGTTTAGGAACAAGTTATTTTAAATATTTAGCTAGAAGAACATAGCGAATCTCATTGGATTAAAAAAAGATGAAAGTCACATTTTCCTCAGGGAGATGAATCCTTTTACTACAAAGTGAATAATTATGAAAAAAAATTGAAACAAACAATCAGAGCCTAGCGAAAATTTTATACCAAACAAACGTGTTGTATGCATGTAAATACACGATGATGAGCTCTTACTAGTTCCGTTTTTAATTACCATTTATCAGTTGCCTGTGTCCATTTATCAGTCACAGCCTAAATATTGTTTTTCTTACCAGTTCGCTTATAGCTGATGAAAAGTGAACTAAAACAAAGTATTTATTGTTCACAGTTCAATAGACGTCATAAAGAAAGATATAAAGAATATGGGAACTTCGTGGGATGGTGTAAAAAGGGAAGCTTTGAATAGATTGGGATGGAGGAGGAGCGTGCGTAGCTGTGTTGGGCTTAGGCGGCTTGGTATTGCATTGAGTTTGTAGTAGTATTAGTAGTATCCGTATTCGAATTGTTATTGGTAAGACCTGAGGAAAACGTGACTTCTGTTTTTTTTTTTTTTTTTTTTTTTTTTTTTTTTTTTTTTTTTTTAATCCCAAGCTTTGTGACTGCACAAAAGATTCTAACTTCAACATATGATGCGCATTCTTTTAGATCTCTCTCTTTATGTTAAAATAATTCCTGATATTTTTTATAGTATTTCTTCTGCTTCAGTTATGGTTTGATTTACACCTTGGTATACTTTTTTATCGTTTAAGGCTTCATTTTCGCTCTTTTGTTGCATTAAAGTAACTAATTTTAAAAGCTAATATAAGTATCACCATGAGGGAAAGAAGAGGGTTGTAAAATAAAATTAGTTGTTAAAACATATCAAGACATATACTATTTTTTCCTGTAGACTGTAAACCTATTGAAAGATATACTTCTTTTTGTTTTTAACTCTGTAGACTTTTAAATCATATTGAAAGATATGTATTTTGGTTTCGGTTTTATCAGTTTTGATTTTTTGTATTATTTGGTTAATTATGTAGACTTTTAAACTTTTAGGTTATTTTTCACCATACGTGTGTGGACTTCACTTAAAGGGAAATATGTCACTGGTTGTTTCAAAGAATCCATCTACGCGTAGTTCCTCAATTTCGTGTGCATCAGAATCTGAAGGAAAAGGCTTAGAATATCAGAAAACAGGTTCGCAAAGTCACCTTCAAAGTAAAAAGTATGGAAAATTGAAAAAATATAAAAGAACTCATAAAAAGACATATAAATGTGAGGTATGTGACAAGACCGTTTCTCAAATGTGCCATTTGGACCGACACCAAAGAGTGCATACCAATGAGAAACCGTTTAATTGTGATGTTTGTGACAAAACCTTTTCTACAGTATCAAATTTGAACACCCATAAAAGAGTGCATACGGGTGAAAAGCTGTTTAAGTGTTATGTTTGTGACCAAACCTTTTCTGCAGCATCAAGTTTGAACCGTCACCAAAGAGTGCACACGGGCGAAAAACCGTTTAAGTTTGATGTTTGTGACAAAACCTTTTCTGCATCATCAAATTTGAACACCCATCAAAATGTGCACACGGTTGAACAACCGTTTCAGTGTAATGTTTGTGACAAAACCTTTTCTCAAGCATCAAACTTGAACACCCATAAAAGATTGCATATGGGCGAGAAACCGTTTAAGTGTGATGTTTGTGACCAAACCTTTTTTCGAGCATCAAGTTTGAACACCCATAAAAGAGTGCACAAGGGCTAAAAGCCGTTTAGATGTGATGTTTGTAACATAACATTTTCTAATGCAGCCGGTTTGAACACCCATCAAAGAATGCATATGGGTGAGAAACCGTTTTAGTGTGATGTTTGCGACAAAACCTTTTCTCCAACATCAAATTTGACCACCCATGAAAAAGTGCATACCGGTGAAAAACTGTTTCAGTTTAATGTTTGTGACCAAACCTTTTCTACAGCATCAAATTTGAACCGACACCAAAGAGTGCACACGGGCGAAAAACCGTTTAAGTGTGATGTTTGTGACAAAACCTTTTCTCATGCAGCAGGTTTGAACACCCATCAAGGAATGCATACGGGTGAGAAACCGTTTAAGTGTGATATTTGTGATAAAAACTTTTCTCGAGCATCACATTTGAACACCCATCAAAGATTGCATACGGGCGAGAAACTATTTGAGTGTGATGTTTGTGACCAAGCCTTTTCTCAAGCATCAAGTTTGAACACCCATAAAAGAGTGCATACGGGTGAGAAAACATTTAAGTCTGATGTTTGTGACCAAACCTTTTCTCACGCTGCCGGTTTGAACACCCATCAAAGAATGCATACAGGGGAGAAACCGTTTAAGTGTGATTTTTGCAACAAAACTTTTTCTATAGCATCAAATTTAAACACCCATAAAAGAGTGCATACGGGTAAGACGCTGCTTAAGTGTAATGTTTGTGACAAAACCTTTTCTGCAGCATCAAGTTTGAACCGGCACCAAAGAGTGCACACGGGTGAAAAACTGTTTAAGTGTGATGTTTGCAACCAAACCTTTTCTACACCATCAAATTTGAACACCCATCAAAATGTGCACACGGGTGGGCAACCATTTAAATGTGAGCAGGAAATTTGACCAAGCACCAAAGAGGGCATATGAGTGAGTAGACAGTTACATGTTATGTATTTTCGCAATTTTGCAGTTTGAATACATATCAAAGGCTGTGTACAGGTGAGAAACCTTTCATATGTGACGGGGGTGGAAAACTTTTGTGGTTTTTAGTAATTTTAGAGGTATTAAACAGTTCTTACAGGAGTTTTTGGAATATTGTTGTATTGTTTGTGGTTATTATTCTCACAACCAATTAGTAAATCGAATTAGTTTTATTCAATTTTTTTTTTTTGTGTTTAGTTTCCTTAGCAATTTTAGTTTCTCTAGTAATCCAAATTTGCTTGAGTGTTACCAATGTGATTTATGTAAGAAATGCTTGTTTACATCAAGGTTTTTGAATGAGCTCCTAAGATTTTATACAGATGAAAACTGTTTAAAAGATTATTTATGCAAGAAATGTTTGCCGTGGCTGGACTATTTGAACACGCTCAAAGAGTGCACACAAGTGAGACACCATTTAAATGTGATTTGTGTAAAAGGGTATTTTCATTTAAGTCGGCTCTGCATTAGCATCTAACAACCTATTCTAGAAAAACCCTCTCAGTTTATTGTCTACAACAAAACCTTTGGAATAGTAGTGATTTTTATTTCAAAAAGAGCCAATGGGTGTTATGAATATAAGTCCACTGATTTTTATTTGGCTGTGACGGAATGTGATTCGACACTTGAGGACACTGTTTATGAAATTGCTTCAAATAAGCAAATTGAAAAATGTGAATTCTATAGAATGAATGAGAATAGTATCATTGACTATACAAAGAGATATGACAAGAGTGAAGTCACGCTCTACTGTAGAAAATGTGATCCTGACATTGCAGTACATCAGGATCAGTACACTGTGAATTCAGATAATCTACCTGCACTAGTTGTTGTCGACAAATACCTAGTAGTGGATGAAATCAAAAGAGTAGAAAAGTCGTTTTTATCATGTATATAATTTTTTTTTTTTATCAATAAAAAAATTAACAAACAACCTTGTAAAAATGTATTATCAGGGCAAAATAATAAATATTAAATAAGAATTTAAGTAATATCTACAAAAGAAATTCGATATTTTAAGGTAATTAAAAGTTTATTACGAAGACTGCTACTATTTGTTTACACGAAACCTTAACAATAAAAAGAGTAGTGAATTAAACACACATGTCATAGTCGTTAAATCCTGTACTCTCCGTTGATTTTGAATAATGGTTTTCCCACTGCTTTAAATAAAGTTGCTGATGTATGGAGCGTAGAATTTATACGATAGGCCAAGAGGGTCATCAAATACAATAGTCTTCGCTGTTTGAAATATTCATAGAATATGACCAGTCGTCAAAGTCGACAGAGAGGTGGTAACAAGGATCAGGATCTTGTTAGCAAATGGAACGTTTTTATTTAAGTCCGAAGGTAGACAATAGGACTTTTTTTGAGACTTGTATGGGTTCATACTAAATACGTTGATTATTTGTTTTCTATTCACGATACAAGGTTTAGTTGAACACTGCCTTCGGACGTGATTTCCCAATAGATTTGAAATCGACTAAACGATATTAGCGTGACATTCTCAGCCAGAGCATTGGTAAACATATATTCTAAACGTACCTTACTCGTAGATGCTATACTCATATCCCGAGTCCCCAACAAGTCCAAAACAATAACGCCATGACTTTTTGAAAACATTTAATCGGTTATTCCATTTTCAAATAGTTCGGTAATGATCTAGAGATTGCATGGACAACTCGTATCAGAGTTCTATAGGATTTTTTTGTCAAATGATAGAGTGTACAGTGGAATACCATTCACTTTGCACACAAGGCTAGATAAACCGAAAAAATTAAAATCATGGGGGGGATTCAGTCCAAGATCCAATGGCACTGCCGCTGTTCACAAAGGTCAAATCCGAGTTTGATGGGATTTCTCAATTGATAAATGATGAATCACTATAGCTACAAGACCTAGCGGCAATTTAATGTTGATTGGTGATTCTATGAGGGACAAGAAATTAAATGTTATTGCCATTGGCTCTTAGCTTTTCCACAGCCCCTACACTAGAACTCATAACCTGTGGTTTTTGTACATGAAGAATTGCTAATGTGATAAGAATTTTTTCTTCGTGCGGTGCAGGAAGTGTTTTTCCCAAAACAAAATTTGGTGGAGCCATCTGTAACCTAATGTCAATCTTGACATTGGGGGTTAGTCATTGGGAAATATTGAATATCTCATGATTTAATTTTCCAACCAGATGATACTCCTGGGTCACTGCAGTAGTCAACTCACCGTCAGTATCAACACCTGATCGATATTCATAGCCTAATGATTGTCCTCTCATAGTAGCCATACTTGACATAGTAGCCATACTTGACACTGACATCAACATTTTCAGCATTGAATAGATTCAATGAGGAACTGATTGATGGATATGATTCCTTGTGAGGGAGATAAGTCATCTTAAGAAAAGAAATCCTTCCTTAATCTAACAGCCTTTTTCTTCTTTTGCTTATTGGTCTTTGTTCTTTTATTCCTCAAAGTCCTTGTTGATGTCCTTTGCTCCCTGCCTCGGTGGAAACTGATGAGTGAATGACGCGAATGCATCCTTTTCAATCCCACCCCATTTTGTCGAGACTTTAGTTGCTCACCAACGGCTCTTGCTGAAAATTTAACATTTTCCTTAACACTCCTTGAAACTCGTGCCCGACCCCCAGTCCTGTAGTGTGGAGGCAGCAAAATTTGACGTAGAAGGTGCAAGATATTTTCTGGCAAGGGGTCGTACAGAACGAAATAGCCTAGAAAACCAGCTACCAAGACAAGAGCCATACATTTCAAAATGCCTCTTTTAGTAGTTCGATTCATTGCCTATTGGACGTGAACTAAAAGCACAAAGAAACTAATCAATAATGGGGTAGACAAATGAAATTCTTATATCTTTAATTTTAGATGATTGTATGATCGTTGAAAATGGGTCAAAAATTACATGTAATAACTGCTAAGCTTTTTATTATTGCCAGAGGCTAACCCAATTCACATCTTAGTGTTAAATGACAAAGATATAAATACTAAGCGTTTACAGGAACAGAATGACGATGCTTTATAGTATAGTGATAAACAAGTTCATTAGATTTTTTTCTCTAAAGAAAACATAGGAGGGGTACATTTGAATTACTGACTCTCGATGTTTCCACAAAGGATGCATATAGAAATATGCAAGAGTTCGAGGCAAAACCAGGCGAATAATCAGAAAAAAATAACTTTATCCATCCCGTAAACGGTGCCAGCATTTTTATCATTGATCATATCCTGTTTAAAGCCAAGAACATCTCTCAGATTATCATTGAGAATAATTATTTCAGCGTCAACAGGTGAGCTAATGTAAATCCTATCATGTTCCAATGAATAATTAAAATGGAATGTACCATTCCTACGATATGAGATTTTTCACTTAGCTACACGATGTAGAAATTTAATTCAAGAAATTATGAAAAAATTGTCAGTAAGTAACAATTTCTTTCTTGAAGTCAACTCTTGGATACACAATACGGAAATTTCATTCAAGAAATTATGAAAATATTTGTAAGTAAGTAACAAGCTCTTTATTGATTTCACCTCTTTAATATACAGTATATATACTTCATTCAAGGAACGTGATTAAACACGTTTTTAAACTACATGCTATTTGCATACCTTTCCGTGGCAGCTTTCGAAACAAGTGCGGATTCTCCACTGGTTCCTACAAATTGCAAAAAAGTGAGCAGTATGAGAACTCCATGTGTTAAACCAGAGTGGTTATTTTTTAGACAACACCCATTTTTTAGGGACCAATCAGGGACAGTAGATGTTGCTCAATATACAATAACTTGATTGGTGATTGGTTACACACCGCAACGGCGCATACATAGTGAGAGAGACATGCAAAGTCGACATAGCTTTATTTCATTTTTTTAAGGTTAATTTAGACGAGGTTATGTAAATGTAAACAAAAATGTAAAGTTAGGGGAAGATTATATTACCAACAATACTTTAGAGCCCAGCACCAAAGTTCATTAATACTTTAGTTCCCAGCACCCAGAACCCACAGCTCCCAACTTGAAAAATAAATCATAGCATACCATAAGCCTCAATTCATAAAACTAAATATATACTAAAACTAAATATATATGCATTTGTATCACTCAATTGTTCTGTACCTTCTGTAAACACTAGCTTGCTTGGGTGTCACTTTGGTCAATATTCACTGAACTGGATCATGTATCACTTATCTTGCTATTGGTAGGGGATAATTCACCTGCAGCAACTGCCTGCATTGAAAAACAGGAATCAAAATGATGCAACTGTGCTTAAGTCATACAGCAATTAAAATACCTACACACCACAATTATAATAAATAATACAATTTTATACTATGACCTATTATATACCTCCATATATAGAAAATTAATCAGATAAAATATAAAAAGATAGATGAGGATAATAAAACATATAAAATAGAAAAGGATAACTCTAAAATAAAAAATTATGGGAGGGGAATCAAGGCCATCAAGATTAAAAAATATAGAACATCTACCATTTATCTTGCTTAAATTATGGGTTAATCCCCATCATCAACTGCCATCAATTATGAACAGGAACCATAATGATGCAAATACCATATCAAACAGCAGTATACAAAATTTATACAAGTCAATTATAATAAATAATACATTTAACCTGTCACCTAGGTCAAATAAGGCAACTCTAAAAAAGGAAACATCTGGAAAAAAAATCAAATAGCAAAATGAATTTAGGGAACCAAACCAGTAGTCTTAACCAATTTACTTGATGAGTTTGCGCTTAGTCAACCATGCCAAACCCAAGGAAAAACAATGGAGAGATAGCTAGTCAATTGACTGAGAAAGAGCCAACCTAGGTCTGGCTCCTTGTATTGTAGCACCTTCTGGGGTAGGTACAGATTCCTTTCCTTTACGTTTCCTCTCTGCCTTTCCAGGGCTGCTATTATCTGCTGACATTGTGGGAAGGGATGAAGCTTCTCTACTTAGGTTTTCAACTGTCTTTTTCATGGTACTTATTTTGTTATCAACTGACTTAATTAGGCAATTTAGGTCAGGACTGCTGGTATCTGCTGACATTGTGGGAAGGAGTGAACCTTCTCTATTTACGTTTTCAACTGACTTATTTAGGCTACAGACTGTATTTTGAAAGGGTCTTAGTGCTAACTTAGAAAGCAGTTCACAAATAGATGTAATAACCTGAGTTAGATCAGAGATCTGCTTTGCAACACCTTCAAACATGGCCATGTACCTCATGTTGAGTTCCTCAGCTGGAGGTTGATTAGGAGTCAGTTGAGGGAAAGAGTCTGTGTGTACTATGGGGATGTGTTCTGTTTGTTTAGGAAATCCTTTCTTCAAGACCTCAGCAGCAGTCCTCATGGGGACATTATTGGTGAAAGAGTAACTTACAATTGCTTTCTTCTCTATGAATACTGGGCACTCCTTGGCATTAGCAGCATGGTTACCATTGCAGTTAGGGCACTTAAGTACCTGATCTTCCTTTACAGTTTTAGATTGGGGGCATTCATCAAGGGTGTGTTGTCCACTACAAAGTAGACATCTTCTGCCTCTGCAGAAATTTGAGGCCATGTGGCCAAAACCTTGGCAATTGAAACACTGAATTGTCTGAGGAATAAACTGCTTGACTGTATACATTGCCCCCCAAAAAGAGATTTTCAGAGGGAACTGAACATCCTTATTAAAGGTGCAAACCAAAGGGATAGTTGATGGGCTTGGTTTTTTAAAGGCCAGTGTCACTTGTTTTATTCTTTCATCAACTTGGATCTCCTTGACAAAATCCTCCAGATTGGTGACTTCTTCAGATGGGATAAATACAATACCTTTTCTCTTTCTGATTAAAGCAGGGTTAGATGTAGGACCAAGCACAAACTTTATCCTACATCCATTTACTGCTATATCTGAAATAGAAAGCATAGCAGTAGCTACTGACCGGTTCACAGCTATTACAATAATGGAGCCATCTGGTCCAAGTCTTTTGAACATTGAACCATAATGGCCCCTGCACTCATGATTTTGGAGATGTTGAAACAGTTTTTTTGGCAATAACTGTTCTACAGCCCAATGTCAACAGCCTAGGCCTACTGGTCTCATTTGGACCTTCAATACCTAAAGCCAAAATCCTTACACTAGAGTTATTGGGGTGAGAGGTGACAGGACTACTAACCATCCTGTCAGTCATCACAAATAGAACCCCAAAGGGCTAAAATAATTTAAACATCAAACTAAATCACAAAAAGGAAATAAATTATCAAAAAAATAAGAAAAACAGCCTAGGCTACAAGCAGAGGGGGGCCCTCAGTCAATACTATGTTAAGCAAGCAATATAAGTCAAAAGCAGGCACAGCACTAAACTTCAAAGCAGGGTATAAAAAGGTTTGATAAGCGCCTTAAGCAATTGGTAGTTGCAATATGCAGGAATCTGAGAGTTTGCAGCCAGCACATTCAGAGTCAAAGCAAGCCAAAGGCCAAAAAACGCACAACAAAGCGAGTGTACAGGTGTCAGGGACCCCAAAGGGCAGAGCCCCTTGTAATTTAATCAACAAACCATGGCACAGAGTTATCCCTACTAGGGAAATAGCAATTATGAATACATTTGGATCATTTCAATTTCAATTCGTCTTTTCTTCCCTTTATGCCTAAACAAAGTGTAAACACATACTGATATATGTGTTTATACTTTGATACCTAAGTCAAGTTTTCAATTTTACTTCTTTTTCTTCTTCTTCTAATTCACAGCAGGCGGGCTATTCAGTTGGTACTATTCAGCCCTCTTCTTTTTGCTTCACTCTGTGGGCTACAGAGCTACTGTCTTGGTTGTCTCTTATTTATTAGATGTTCTCAGATATCTTTCAGTATATCTTTCGACTCAAGGAGTTCAAATATAAGATGATAGATATCGATTTCTGTGCTCTGTTTGCAGGTATAGTTGGCTAGGCTCTTGGCTGATAGTGAGATTTTGTGGTGTTTGAAGCATTTTAACAGTTTACAAAGCAAGGTATGTGGTGCAGACGTCAGCATATTACATTCAAATAGGCAATGGTCAATTGTCTCATTATTCATATTACAATGCCTGCAAAGAGGGGACAGGGGAATTGAACCACTTGAATTAAAAAGCTTATATGAAAATGCAAGGAAATTTAGTCCATTTGTTCCAGAACGAATTCTATGATAAATTTTTGAAAGATACTTATTGGGAAAGGGGGAAAGGATAGGATTAATCTTATTAAAATTAATATCTGATAGCCTCCATCGGAAAATATCTCTAATTGGGATTGGTCTCCCACTTGGCTGGTCAATATTTATAGCATTTTTAGCTATTTCATCAACCTGATGATTACCACTTATGCCAGAGTGGCTAGGAATATACTGAAAATAAGTTTGTATGCCACTTGAAGCAAGATTATCAATAATACTGAGACAATGACAAGTGTCAATGTCCAACTTATATTGAGGAGCTGAGGCCAGCAACTCAAGGCTTGATAAAGAGTCGGAATAGATGATAATATTATTCGAATTTTCAATCAAAGGTTTGTTTTTCTTAAGGTGTTCTAATGACATGATTATGGCATTTAACTCAGAAGACATTATAGATAAATTATTAAATAATCTCTCGCCCATTGCAATTTTCAGATGAGGAAGGAAAACACCACTTGCAACCTTCTCATTCATTTTTGACCCATCAACAAATATTTTGAAGTGATTTTTATAGGTAATTGTATTAAGTTCTGCAAATTTTTTCTGGATAAAAGCAATGGGGGTTAAATCTTTATTCCATTTTGAAAATTCAGTATTTATTATGGGAAATGACCAATTCCATGGAGGGGATTGGGGGAAAGTAGGTGCAATAGACTTTGCTGGTACAGGGAACTTCTTTTGAATATTGGCATACTCATTTGCCATACCTCTATACATGGCTGGATTTCTTAACCAATTATTTAATGTGTATGAACTATTTGATTCGATTTTTGTAAGATGTTTTGTCAAGAGAAAGCTACGTCTCTCACTTATTGTTATTAATCCTCTCTCCATAAGCAGAAACTTGGTGCTTATGGGTTTCCTAAGACCAAATATGAGACGTATTATATCATTTTGTGTTGTTTCAATTTTTTGCATCTGGGTCTTTGCACATACACCATAGACAATGAGCCCATAGTCAATCTCGGGTCTTATATGTGATTTATAAAACTGGAGTAAGGTTTTCTCCTTACAACCCCAGGGTGTGGAAAGAAGTCTTTTTAGTATATTTGTTTTTCTATAGCATTTGTTTATTGTGTTTGAAATGTGGAGGTGGAAATTAAGTTTTTGGTCAAGCATGAGACCTAGGTAATTAATATGATTATCTTCTGGAATAGTTGTTTTATTTAGAGTTAGTTTTGCATTAACATGGTTTCGCTTCCGGTGACATTGGATTATTTTTGACTTGGTGGGTGCAATGGATAAATCTGAATGTTGAGAGAATTTTTCAAACTGGAAAAGTGACTTTTGCAGATTTGACTTTGCTATCTGAAAGGTGTTGCCAGATGACCATAGCACCTGATCATCAGCATATTGTAGATTCGTCTGGGGTAGGCTCATGTCCCAGAGATATAGGGCAAATAGGAGGCAAATGAGGACTGCTCCCTGAGGTAGGCCTTTGGTTATTGTCTTTTGGGGTGAAGAGGCTGAACTAACACAAACAATGAAACTTCGCACTTCTATGAAGGATTTAATAAAGGATACTAGCTTAGGGGTACTCCAAGGTTTGCAAGTTTATTTAAAAGGATTTGGTGGTTCACATTATCATATGCCCCTTCAAAATCTAGGAAAGCTCCCACTAGGACATTATTTTTTGAGAAAGATTTATTTATTGCATTTGTTAGCAAAATGAAAGCATCTGTTGAGGAGTGGTGTTTCCTGAATCCAGTTTGAGTGTGTGGGATCATGTTATTTTTTTCAACAAACCAGAGGAGTCTTTGATATATTATTTTCTCCAATATTTTCCCAATCACAGCTGTAGTCATTATGGGCCTATAAAACTCAGGGTTATCTTTTGTTTTATTTTTCTTTATGATTGGTATAAGGGACGAAGATTTCAATATATTGGGGAACCTAGAAGATGCCCAAGCATGAGTATAACAATTTAGCTGTTCTTGTTTGTATGAAGGTGTGAGATTCTTTATACATGTAGGGTGTATATTGTCATAGCTGCTGCTAGTTTTGGTCCTAATATGATGTATTGCATTATTCAATTCCTGGATTGAAAATGGATTGGTTATGTACTCGGATCCTGGGCGTGGTTGGTAACTTGAGTTCATAGGAATTGAGGACAGTTTGCTTTGATTATTTGATGTTAGCTTATTAACAAAAATAGTTGCAAATAGGTTAGCTTTACCATTATCATTGTCATAATGGGTATTATTATGTATAAGCTCATACAGGAGTGGGTTGGGGGAAGTCTTTTTTCCACAGATGTGGCTTATGACTTTATGTATAATTGGCTCATGCGTTTCTCTGGAGAGATTATTTGCAAAATTATTCTAGTACTTATATTTAGCATCTATTATAGTCCTTTTTAAATTAGATTCTTCTTGTAATTTTATAAATATGTAGTAGGTGTTGTTTTTTTCATGAATTCTGTCCTAGCTGCCTTTTTTATCTTCCATTTATTGAGTCCCTCATTTGTCCACCATGCTTTAGGAATTTGTTTAGGGAATGTTTTCTTAGGTGTTGTCTTGGGGATAGCATGATTAGTTGTATTTATTAGTAAAGATGTCAAGGCTTCAGCATGTATGTCAACTGTTGTGTTAGAAATGCATGAACTTTGGGTGAAACTTGTAATTTCATCATTTAGCTTATTTTGGAACATAGACCAATTTGCTTTAGAGTTCATATATTTGGAGGTATGAGATGAAGTTTCAGCAGGTTCATTTAGGGAGCAAACTATAGCAAAGTGGTCAGTACATAGACTATCAATTTTATTTCTGTAAATTTTGTTCAAAAAATTTGATGACACAATTTTTAGGTCAATTGTGGAGAATCTGCCACTTTTAGGGTTGAAATATGTGTTCAGGTTTGGAGGGGTAGCAACAGCTAATTCATTATTATTTGAAGTCATATGGTCAATGAATTTACCAGCTTTATTTGCTGGTTTATTCCCCCACAAAAGGCTGTGAGCATTGAAATCACCACAAATAAGGATATTTTTTAACATATTAGAATTATTTATATAATTAAAGAAATCCTTGGCATCTGTAGTTTGGCCATTAGGGATATAAAAGCTTATTATGTATGTTTTTAAATTATTCAGCAAAACACTGATGCCAGTAACATGAACATCATTTTCAAAATCATGAAAACTGATGCAACAAAATTTTATATTATTATTAACTAATAAAGCGATCCTCCTTTCTTTGCTCTCTGAAAATCTATTCATTCTCAGGATACAATATCCCGTACACTTAGCTAGTTGAGTTTGGGTTAAATGAGTTTCCTGGAGGCAATCAATATTAATGGAATTATTATTCAGAAAAGATATTAGTTCATTTAGCTTATTTTCTGTGAGTGATCTTACATTCCATTGGGGTATTGATAAATGTTGTGTTGTTGATTTATTCTTCATATGACTGTGTATCAATGTTCAGCTTTGTTGAAAGTAAAGCAAGATCTTTTTTTGCTTGAATGAGCATATCATCTGGAATTTAGATTTTTGCCAATTCTTCAATGATTTTTGTTTTCTGTAGTTGATGCAACTTCAAAGTCTGATCTGCCGTATATTTTAGAATTTAATAGCCCTTTCTTGTTGTGAACATTTTCGGGTGGGCATCATGGGTGTTGGTTATGGGATTAATTCCTGGGAGTAGGTCTGGTGTGTTTCTTCTTGGGAGGGGGGGGCCCGGGTTGCCTCATTTCACCAGACAAGGAGGCTTGTTGGCTTGGTGATTCCCTCTGATAGGGATTTGAGCTAGGGGGCTTAGAAGATGGTGTTTTATAAGGGGTGCTTGATGCATTGGGGGCATTTGACTTGGGAGTTTTGGTTGGTTTCATTACAGGCTTTATTTGGTATTAATGGGCTGCATTTGCTTCCATTGCTGCAAAGGGGTATGGGATGGCCTTTTCTGTTGATATTTGGAGTTTTAGAGTTCTTTTCTTGTATGCAGGGCATAAGGATTTATTTGTAGATTCATGTGGGCCTTTGCAATTGATGGATGTAGGCTGAGTGTTGTTGCAAGTTGTCAGCTCTTTAGGATGGAAAGATTTACAATTACTACACTCTTGGAGAATTGCATTGCATTTGTTTGTCGTGTGTCCCAGTTTGAAACACTTCTGACACTGAATAGGCTTAGGTTTGTATTCCTTTTGTGGTTTGATTTGCCCAAATAGGAATAATTTTTCTAGGATATCAATTTTATCCTTCAGTGTGAATAAGATGGATCTACTAGTTTTTAGGCCATTAGAATTAGGTTTTCCAAGTTGAGTAACATCCTAAACTGGGATTGTGTTTCCAGCCCTATCTGAGAGGCCTTCTTTTAACTCCTGAGTAGATATCTCTGGGGGAACATTATAAACTACTATTTTTGTTGGTGATTGTTTTGGGTTTCAATTAGATGCAATAATGGGGGTATTCAGAAAGGATTTTAGGTTAATTATTGTATCTGCTGATTTCTGATCTTCTACAGCTATTAGCAGAGATCCATCACAGTTAATGTTAAGAGAGAACATTGATTTTAGCAATTTAAAAATTGCAACTCTTATTGCAGTGATCATTTTTATTTCAAAGGGGGTAGTGGGAGTAATTTTAAGGTAAATTCCTAAGTTTTTGGAGGGAGGATCTTAGGCAGGGAGAGGGGAAATGCTTTTAATTGGGGAGATTTTTTTCCTTTTTTTAGAGCTTCTAGAGAGGACCTCTTGAAACCCATTATCATCATTTAAGGTTACATTAGGACCTACAGTTATCATTGTCCTATTCTCCGAATTGGAGCTATCATTAGAACTTTCAGAAAGTGTGCTTGACCAGCCAGGATGGGTATCTTTTACTATGACACTTTCACTGGAATTTGAGTTGGGATCTGGGGGGACGTTTTTTTTTGGAGGACTTCTAAACATTGCCTATTGGAAAATGCTTTAAACACAAAAATAAAACTAAAACAAGAAGGGAAAATAGATGATACCAAACCGTCTCCACTATACCATGGGGAGGATAAACACAACAATATAGCCCTGAGGATGACTTGAGCAGGATTGGTTTGGTACAACTGCTGATTAGAAGCGATAATAATCACAAGAAAATATATTTTGATTTTCTTATAAGGTTGCTGTTGTGTTCGATTTTACCTTTAGCATAGCAAATTTATAGTCCATTTCTTCTTTAAATGGCCAGGGTTGCCAAAACTTTTAGAGACAAAAGTATCCAAATCAGCCAAAAAAGGGCACACTTTTACTGTCCTTCTGGAAAATAGCCAAAATACAGGGTTGCCACTATAAGTTTTAAAAACCTGTAAGAAAAGTGCCGAAAAACCTGTGAAATTCGTCCTACTTAGTTCTGCTACCTCTTGGTCTGTTACCTGCATGAGTTCTGCAGGTATTTCCAGCTTATGCACTACCACTACCTATAAATTAAGTTTAGTGCTAGTTCAATATGAAGAAATGGCCGGAAAAAATTGTCATGAGAATGTCAGCGGAGTGAAATATTATATCGATTATAGATACCGCTACCCTTCTTAATAGAAAAGGAAAGAACCAACCATAGAGATTCATTTTCACTTCTGCATTTTCATAAGTAATGCGAAAATGATGCGAGTCGTTTATCTTCGGTAGCTATTAAGGATCTTTCGGTGCGACAAGGTCCGAATGGCTGCTGCAACGAAATGTCTTTTTTGACCTACATGGTTTTAAAGTTAAACAAAATACGTTGATCACCCTAATCACTCAGCTAATTGGTTGGTCAAGTGGTTAAAATCGTTTAACAACTCCTCTATCGTGCCGTTTTCTGAACATTATGAAGTAGCCCTGAGCAAAAATGACGTTTTCGAGAACTAAAAAAGTGAGAAGATAAGGCCGATTCAAATAAATTCGCTAAGTTACTGAGTCTTTTAAAAAAGCTTATAAGAAAAAAAATATTTTTTTTCAAAGCAGGTCGAATTACTGAGTCTAATAGTCTAAGGAAGTTCCTAAAGAAAAAATTAAGAAAAGTAGCTTCTAATTATGATAATATTAAATTCAAAGATCTATGTTCTAACAAGCCCAAGCAATGGTACAGAAAAATTAAAGAAATATGTGGGAAAAGTCCTTCCAAGGCTGATTTTCATCTCCCTGAACCCCCTAATAAGACTGCCAATGATTTAAACTCGTACCTCGCTTCCATCGTGCTAAGTCTCCCCTCTTTCACTGACTCAAGTCCAACTATTCCTCCCAATACTTCCTTCCGCTTTATTTCTCCCTCTGATGTTATAAAAAAAATTTTAAAGCTTAAAAATGAAGTTATTTATCCCCTGGACATCTCAGGTGACTTGATTAAAGCCTTTTCAGACAAAATTGCTGATCCTTTTTCAAATATTTTCAACCACATCAAATAATTTGGTAAATTTCCAAGTTGCTGGAAACAAGGTTTTATAACACCTGCCCCAAAAAATGCACAAGTCTTACTTTGGCCAACATTCGCCCCATTACACTCACTTCAGTTTTTTCCAAACTTTATGAAAGTTTCCTCTGCGACTGGCTTAGGGATATAATTTGTCCACGTATTGACACCCGACAGTTTGGTAACTTAAGGAAAACTTCCACCACCCTTTACCTTATGCACTTAATGCATACCATCGTAAGTGACCTTGATAAACCAAATGTTTGGCTGAAACTTGTCCTAGTTGATTTCCAAAAAGCTTTTCACCTGGTTGACCTTAACATCCTAAGCCCTTCACACCTGGTTAACTTTTTACTTGATTCTATGTTATTAAATCTTGTTATTTCATTTCTTTCGAATAGACGTTAAATTGTAAAAATACAAATATATTTGCTCTGAGCCCCTCCCTATGTACTGTAGAATTAAGGAGTCACACTTATGCCTCTTTAAAGAGGCGAACCACCACAGTTTTAAGCAATTTTCGGTCCTAGCTGTCACAAAGAAACGGCAATGATTGCATTTTATAGCCTAAGCTCAAACTAAGAAACTTACCAAATTTCACCCCTCTGACTTAATTTTCATGGGGCAAAGTGGGCCGGAAGCTTCAAACCTTCCACCAAAGCCCCCCCTTTTACATTGTCTAATCGCGCTGAAATTTAGAAGATAAGCTTTTCTAGGGCCCAGGAGCTTATTTTTAAAATTTCAGCTCAATCCAATCACCCCTTCCCTGTTTCCCAAAAAACCAAATATAGCCACTAAATGTTCATCAATTTTTTTTATCCGCCAAGCCTACAGGCCACAGTTGACAACGGATCCGGGTGAAAGAGGACTTATTCGAGGCGGAATTTGACCTGTTAGGGTCTATTGATATTTTCAGACCGAAAAATTATCCCCCGAATTTACATTTACGAAAAATCTCGTTTTCCCATAAGAGGCCATGTTCATATTAGACATTCCTAAAAGCAAAGTTTTTCATTATTAAAGTAGATAAAAATAGTCCTCTTTACCTGAAAAGACCGACTGCAAGCTTCCGAAAATTCCAGCTCTTGCCCAAAGGTTTTTTTTGTCGAAAATCGAAAATCATACTTTGTCTTTGCTTGCGTTGGAAATAGATTGCAGAGACTTCGACAAAAAATCTGTTGGTTTTTTTCTGTTGCCGAACCAATAAAAATAACTCAACAAGAGTCTCTGATAGTACAGTGGTCACTATTCCTGTCTGTCATGCGGAAGACCGGGGTTAAATTCCCCGTCAGAGTAAATTTTTAATATATTGAATTTAAAGTAGTATCTCTTAAATTTAAAGTTTAAAAAGAAACTCAGTTTCTTTTTTTAAATCCAATCTATTAAATCCTTTGGCTATACAGGCGTCTCCAGAAGAATATCACAGTCGGACTTCAGCTTACAGGTAAGTCTCCATTGCTTTGATAACATGCCGTATACCCGCATGCTCGAAGAAACGTTGAAAAAAGAAAATCTTACTGTGTATATGATTTGAGTATTCAGGAATTAAAACCCTTAACACAAGAATCTTCAAAAGCGGGGGGTTTGGAGGGCAGCAGTCCCCCAACTTTAACTCCTGACACGATCAGCTAATATTTAGTCAAGCAGTAATAAGTAATAAACTGTACAGAAACGTTCAGAAATTATTTGGAAAAAAAACACGTTTTCTAAAGAGTTAAAGAGGCTGAGTCACAAGTTCCATCCTTAAAACGTACAGGGATTAGGAGGAGCAGTTGGGGAGGCTGCCACCCCCCCACCAACCCCCGCTTTTGTAGCCTCTTTTGTTAAGGTTTTTTAAGTCCTGTAGCCTGCAATCAGTTAGTCGTACCAACATGAATGAAACTGTTTCAATGGCATTTTTTTTTAATCTTCAGAGAATTTGGCAATGACAATTCAGTCTGTTACAGTTATAACTACAAACTTGTCTCTCTGCCAAGTATAGTTATGTATTCAGTGTGATTATGTATGATGGAAAAATAGATGAACCTGAACCTACCTGAACCTAAACTGCTTGTTTATGCTGAGCCCTTCTTCTGTTCCCTGTTTTTTCTGTTCAAAATTGTTAAGTTTATCACATTATAGCTTGTTTTCGGTAAGGGAAAAATCTCCTGTAAGAAATCCAGCAAACAGGCTCGGTGCTGTTTCTAGTCAAAGAGATGCAATAGGATGTTCTTACGGTAAAAATTCAAGACTTCGTTCGTGTTGCAAAGCATTTCTTTGCAAGGGAAAAAGCGGGGGTTGAAGGGGGTGGCAGACCCCCAAAATAAAAATCTTAACAAAAGAGGCTGCAAAAGCGGGGGGTTTGGGATCTGCAGCCCCCCCCCCCCCAACTGTACCTCCTAATCCCTGCACGATTTAAGGTTCAAACTTGTGACTCAGTCTCTTTAACTCTTTAGAAAACGTAGTTGTTTTAAAATAACTTCTCAAGGAACCTTATTGGGAACTCTTTTATTTCTAGTCATGATTAATGATATTGGTAGAGATTTTTCCCAGAGTTGGAATTACGTGGATGACTTGTCGATCCTTTAAGTATTTAACAGGAATACTAAAAGTGACCCCCTGGAAATCCTAACCCACATTTCGGATGATGCAAAGAACCTAAATATGAAAGTAAATTCCACCAAATCAAATATTCTGAAGATAATTTTTTTGAAACCCACTTCCACATTCGTTGACCTTATCCCACCCGAAATGCTTGTGAATCATGTTAAACTCCTTAGTGTCACAATTTCAAATAATCTTAAATGGGACATTCATGTTTCTAATATTGTTAAACAAGTAAACGTTTCTTTATCTATGTTAAAAATTTCATACAAATTTAATTGCACTAGGATGCATTCCTTCCGTGTTTATTTATCCTTTATCAGGCCGCTATTAGAATATGAATGTCTGGTCTGGGATTCACATATTTTAAGTGAGCTTAGTGACAAATCGAGTCGGTCCAAAAGCGTTCGCTCAGGATCATCAACAAAAAGAGCAAAAGTCCATACTCCTTCCTCCTTAAATCTGCAGGTATTACCACGTTAAAAGAAAGGAGATGTACAAATTTGTTTGCGTTTTGCTAAATCCGCAATATCTAATCCTCGCACTGAGGACATCTTTCCTGATTTACATGACCCCACTAAACCCCGTCTCCCCCGTTTAGCTTCATTGGCAATTACAGCATATTCACCCATCCATAACGTTACTGAGAGGGTCCGGAAAACTTTTATGCCCTTTATTCTGTCACACCTAAGTAATCCCTGAACTATGCCCTGTACCAAAATTAACTACCCCGTCCCTTATTTTAGTTATTGTGTATGTTCACAATAATCATGTGTAATTTTTGCTCTCGTTATCTTTGTCACTTTTATTTTCACTTTTGTTGATACTTATTTATTTTAAATTTCTTTTATGAACTTTAATTTTAATTTTGTTTTTTGTTTATTTGTATTTCTTTCTTCAATTGTAAATATTTGTTTTGACAACTTATTTGGCTTGGTTTTAGGTGTTTTTTTTATGTATTTGACCTTGAACACGATTTCAGCAATGTTTTTCATCTTGATTGTTATTTCATTTTATCCCCTATCCCGTCTCCCTCTATTTTTATGTTTCTATTATATACATTTGTTAGATTCTTATCGAACAGTTTATTCTTGACTGCTGTCTCGGTTATTTTTGCATTATTTATTTCTTAGTTTTTCTTTGTCAATTTATTTTCGACAAATGAAGTGAATTTGGCTCTATTAGAGCTTGTCATAGCCGTTGGAAAATTAATATTATCTTATCTTATCTTACCCCAGAAGCCAGCGTAACTTTTACGGACCACGAATTTCGGCTTGTCCCGTTTCTAGCAGCTTATACAACCGTCAGGGTTCTCTGACCAGTATACTCTCCCTGTGTTATAAAAGTACCACACTGTTTGACCCAAGGCACCATACAGATCGAATTCCCCCAATTTACTCTCTCATCCTCAAGGAAAGATCTCTTGCTGAGTATAAAATTCTCTTCCTATACCGAGTTAATATTATCTCAGCCTCTCTGTAGGTTCCAGCCTCTATCGAGGCTAATCAAAAAAGTCAAAGATACAAAAAAAAGATTTCTTATTGATTTCAGTCTTTTAACTCTGTACAAGAACTAAAAATAACTATAAAACCTTGGCTGATAGACAACCAGGCCGCCCATGGGCTGCGGGTGGATTCTGTCCGAAAACATACTCTTTCCAGCCAATCCAAGCCCTCACCGGTTGCGACATCAAATGAATTAAATCAACTTCATTACCCTTTTATCATCCTCGTAGATTTTGACCAAAATTTGCTATCCCAAAGTAAACTTTTAGTCAGGTGAGTCAACCGTAAAACTGCGCAGTTAAAACTCGTGGTTATAACTGATGACGCAATAAAAGTAAGAAAATGGGGTGACCAATATTAAAAAAAATAAAGATTACCCCAAAAAGAAAAGGGAATAAATACAGAACCAAAAAAAGAGGAAAAGAGAGAACATTTATCTTAAAAATAAACAGACCCGAAGGTTCCAAGAGATAACCCAAATGAAACTAAATCATGAAAAAACAAAGTCCCCCAGCTTCTGAATTTGTTCTGGAAAATCTGGAGTAATTAGTAAAGTAAATCTAAATAATGGCTTTGCCATGTGTTTATCATGCTTAAAAGTCATCCAGGAATTTTTCTGGCTTTGGATTTGCTTGCATTAGACTTTCCAAAGCGCAGCTGCGAGAAACTGACTTTAATTCTGTACAAAAACATTTTAGTATTTTCAGCAGTTGCTGATCCCATTTTAAGCCATTTCCGGTAGGAGATCGTTAGTTTGCTCCTTGAACCCACTTAGCTGCATCCCTCACATCGGTTGTTTTCTCCTTGGCCCCAGTTTTCTTCAACCGTCTCATCCGTAGTTTGCTTCTTGTACCCATTTTGCTTAAGCACTCTACTCGGTAGATTTCTCCTTGGATCCAGATCGCTTCAAGCCTCTCATCGGTCGTTTTCTGCTTGTACCAAGTTTTCTTCAACCCTCTCATCCGTAGTTTTCTTCGTGGACCCAGTTTTCTTCAACCCTCTCATTGGTAGTTTGCCCCGTGAGTCCAGTTTGCTTCAACCCTCTCATCAGTCTCAATATGTATATATACATATTCAAAAGTTCAACATTATTCACTATGGAAAAAACAACCCTGAGTTTCAGTACTTCCTGGGATCACAAAACATCTCAAAATAGTAATTCATATGCAGCAAACTGAACAGGTCTTGGGAGTGCTGGCTTATGATCATCATAAATCCAGCCTATATGTACAGACAACAGCAGCAGAATCTAACCAAACTCAAGAAAAAGAACATTCAGCTGTAGATTTCAATACTCTTAGAGGGAAGGATTTGATTCAATTTAAAATTGGGAAAATGTAAAGTCCTATCAACAAGTCAGATCAAGCAATTGATGAATGAGTCTAGCAACAAAGATCAAAACAAACAAAGGGTAATCAAGATGAACATACCCGTCTAGCAGAAAATGTCACATTCCATATGCAAACATAAGTTTGGTGACATGTTGTAAATATAAAGGCTACTCTGCAACTTTGATACCATCCCAAGTTTACTATAAGAATGAATTTACATTATTGCACTAAGCATTAGTGTCACCATAATTGTTATTGTAAATACAAAAAATATGGTCTAATCCTTCTTAGGGCTATAATGAGACAAAGATTGAGATGGCTAGGACATGTTCTACAGATAAAGGACGACTGATTGGTAAATATTGTACTTGTCAGCCAACCTTCTATGGCCAAATGAAAAGCAGGTTGTCCCCAAATGGGGTGGCAGGATGTTACAAAGAAAGATTTAGGTGAAATGGGAACTTCTTGGGAGGATACGAATAGATTAAGATGGAGTAGGAGCATGTGCAGCTCTATTGGCATTATATAGCTTGGTAGTGCATTTAGTAATAGTAGTAGTAACAATAATAATAAAGACTTTGGATGTTGCAAGGAAAGATTTACCTTAATTCGCACTTTAGAGCAAAATAAGATCCAATGTTGGATCTGTTTGGCTCCATTGTTAAGATTGTTAAGTCCTTTTAACTGTAGCCGATGAGAGAAAACCTAGAAACGTTGTAACGTGCTACCAGAAGGCAGCCCTGGTAAGCAAACCTTTAGGGTGCAGGTAAAAGTCAATTGATAGTGCCAAAACAGGTAAAAAGACGAATAGGTAAATTTTTAGCTTATGCGATCTACGCTCTATATGGAGCCTAATCACAAAGGAATAATAAAGCTGAAAAAGACAGATTACAGACAAAACCGTTATAAAAGTGTCTCAAGTACCTAAAAGCTCGAAAAGAACTAAAAAAATAAAAATTCTGAATAAACGAACAGGCCTATAGTAAGCTAATGACAGTTAATGACACAAGTTGGTTCGAAGTAGAACCAAATCTGTAAAACAAAGATAAGAAAATTTATATAGTCGTATATGGAAAAGTTGTATAGTGGTAACAAATGTTAATGAGAAAATTTATATAGTTATAAAGATATTTTGAAAACCCTTTATAAATATGTGTAATTGTACACATAGTCAAGCTAAAACAGAAGATGCATATGAAAAGGGTAAAAAGAGTATTTTTCAGTCCTAGAGACAGAGAAAAAGAGAAACAAGGATGAATTTGAAATTGAAATCCTTTGACAAAACAAAGAACTTGGCCTATATTGTACCAGAAACATGACCCTAAGGAAACCCATAGAATGTATATGCATATAATGACCCACAGATGGCAGCATAATAGCTGTAAAAAAAACTAAGTTATTTTTAAAAGTTAAGTATTGAGATTTTTGGGCAACTCTTCTTTATACCAGGAGTATTGGGGTGAAGCCTTCTAATTTAGTCAATTTTCAATTTATTATAAATATATTAAGACACAAATAAAAAATTTAGAAATAATAATTTTATTAAGGTAAGGAACATATCCTGCAAAGTTTCTGCTTAAAGGGAAATTGAGAAATCACCACCTCCTGGCGATTGCATCGGTTGGGTCTAGGAAGTTGTGGGGGACAAAAATTTATAAAATGTTCATTTTATGGGAAGGGGGAGACGGATACAAAATTTATGCCGGACAGACCTCTGGTTCGTTGATTTATAAATACCTTGGAATATTGTCGGAACATTGTAAATGTCTAAATATCGTTTTATATAATGCTGCAGGTCGTGAGAGCGGTTTTGCACCCAACTTATGTTAATTTCTGTTCGTTTTGAGTTTGATTCGGTTATTTACTGTAATTTCTATTTGTTTTGGGTTTTCATTACTTATTAATGCTGATTTATGGTAGTTTCTTGCTTGGTAGATTATTTGATTTAAGTTTTGCTCATTCTTTGTTTAATGGAGTTCTTTACTTTTGATTGAAAAACTTAATTTGCGAAAGTTTTTTTAATTATTTCTGTTCGTTTTATATTGACATAATTTTTTCAGGGAAAAAGAAAATAACACTTCAAATGTTTTTGTTTTTAAGACTTTATAGTTTGACCTGCTATTTGTAGCCTTGAGAAAAGTTTTCAGCTATTTTTAACAACGCTGTTAAAAATTGTATTGTTTGTTTAACACTGTACTGTTTAATTTAGTTTCATACCTCCTATAGTTTACCTGAAATGAAAAACTTGACACCATTATCAAAAAAATCTGTTTACTTTCTTTGATAGCTTATATACACTTACGCTATTTTGATTTGGTTAAATATCAAGAGCAGAAGTAGGCCAAAAAGTTTGAACATTATCCCTTCAGTGGTTCTTGGGATACTGCTGAGATGCCTTATTGGGAATTAGCATTATCAAAGTGATTATTGTTTTATTATTAAGTAAACATTTATTTTTTCAAAATATTGGGAAATTGGGAGGATTTGCGGGGGTGGTTGGTACTGGAAGGGAGATTAGTTGCCTTCCAATGACTTTCTACTATTAAAAGGGCAACAGCTCTTTCTATTTTCATTCGAATGAGCCCCTTTCGAAGTTCCCACGACAACTCCTTCGATCCGAAGTGCCCTGGTCTAAACAACAACAAAAAATATAACTAATCACTTTCGAATATTGAAAAGGGCACTATCCCTTTAAATTTCAAACTAGAAGAGCCCTTTTTGAAGCTTTTACGACACTCACTTCTTTAAAAACCTTATATTCTCCCAGGGCATAACTCGAACTCTGGGCCCTGAGGGTTGTGGGGGAAAGTCCACTTCAAAAACATATTTTCTATCTATAAATTAACGAGTCTACGCTGAAAAAAATTGCAATCACACAATTTTGATATGATGTGTTTTGGGGAATGAGGGGCGAGGGGGGGCTAGTAATCCTCCAATCACTTTCGACTATTAAAAAGGCACTAGCCCTTTGAATTTCCAATCGAATGAGCTTTTTTTAAAGTTTCTACGACAAAGCTTTCTACAAAAACATGATATGCCCCCAGGGCATAACTTAAAACCCTTGCCCTGAGGGTTGTGGGGGAGTGTCCTCCTCAAAAACTTATTTTCTATCTGAAATTCAACTCCGCTGAAAAAAATGGCTTTCTCAAAACTTTAATTGGATGGGTTTGGTGGAATGATGGATGCGGGAGAGGGGGGGCTAGTTGCCCTTCAATCACTTTTGACTATTAGAAAGGGCATTAGCTTTTTGAATTTCCAATCGAATGAGCCCCTTTTGAAGTTTCTACGACAACTAATTTTACAAAAATCATATATACCCCCAGGGTATAACTTGAAACCCTTACTTTAAAAGTTTTGGGGGAGGGTCCTCCTCAAAAATATATTTTCTATTTGGAAATTAAATAGACTAAGCTGAATAAAATGGCTATCTCAAAATTTTGAATGGATGTGTTTGGAGGAATGATGGGCGTGGGGGGGCTAGTTGTCCTCCAATTGCTTTCGACTATTAAAAAGAGCATTAGTGTACCAAGTACAATGTTTTACTTTAAAATATGAAAAGTTTACTTCATTCTAAATACGCTTCCGATGCAAATCAAACCCCTTTAATTAAGCTTGGAAATCTGCCTTAAATTCTCATTTATTTATCAGCCAAATATCCCTTTAAAAAGTTCAAAGCAAAAGGTGATTAATTCCAAATACAAAAAACTTCATGAATACTTTGTATAGATCCGCATTCTTTGTTCTACAAAACAAAGAACTCACGAACAGTTCCAAGCGCTTTTGACAGATCTGAAAAGCAGAAAAATACGGGTTTTTTGCAAGTACAATACTAATGAGATGGATTGGAATTTCGTTGAAGTATTTTCGAAAGACAAAAGCGTGACATTGTAAAACATAGTTTGGTAGTTTTTAGAAGTACTCTCAGGAATTTGTATGTTTAATGATCAGAATATCTCGGAAAAAACTATTGGATAGTTTGTCAGCATAATGGTCTGTTTTTGCCAGCATAAGCGTAAAGTGGCGGGCTCTCCGTGTGGAGATGAACCAATCAGGAAAACGTGTTTATTGCTCAGAAGCAAACCTCGTGTTATATAGTTGTGAAGAAGTTTTTTTCGAGAATTATGTTTTAGGCTTTTGCTTTTACTGCATTACGGTATTATTATATTATAGTCATTTCTGTAAGAAACATTTCTGTATTTGCCTTTGCCTACTGAAGTTTGAAGCCGTATGTTTAATCATGTAAGTCCAATAAACCTATTACTTTTCTATTTTTACAGTCTTATTTTATATGTTCGTATCTATATCTCAAGAATGGCCCTCAAGTTCGTATATTACCCATTGGTAACGCTCCTAAGGTAATTTGACAATTTCACGAAGGATATTTATATGCCTGGATGGACGACGCTCGGGCAATGTTGGTCTCTTCCCAAGGAATCCTAAGTTAATTTCTCAAGATTATCAACAAAACCCCCCCCATAACATCTGGCGCGGTCGTAAACTTGGATGAAGTATACGAACTAGTTAGGCTAAAGATTTCACAATTTAAAAGATTTACTAGATACAGACCTATAAAAAAAATTTTTTTTAATTGTTATATATGTCTAAGCCTATTACCACTAGGCTACAATAGGGACACCCTTTTAAAACATATCATAGAAGATAATATATTTCCCAAATAAGTTAAGTAAAAGTGACTTATTCCAGTTAGTAAGTCCACTAATTAAACAAAAAAAAAGAGCCATCCCTACGTTATTAAGTCATGGCGGAGGAGTTAAGTGCCTTATTAATTGCGCAAAAATTAGTCGCAAAAAATGTAGAATTAACCAAAGCTATACCACAATATGACGGGCAGACGGACATTGACGAATTTAACATACAACTAGCACAGTTTGTAGAGTTAACTAGAACTGACCTAAAATCTTTAATAAGTATGCTTCTTCTAAGACTAAAAGGGCAGGCATTAACTTTTGTAAAACAAATAGAACAGACAGTCGGAGAAAATAATAATTTGCCGATAAACACAATAGAAAAACTATTGACGGCATTTAAAAACAGATTTGTCGAGACGAGCTCAACAAACAAACTTAAGCATGGAATGGTATGTTTTGATCATACACCGAACGTACAAGAATACCTAAATAACATACGAATCTCAATAGAAGCAAAGTACGGCAAAGGCTCAGGAGATTTATACGAAAAAATAATACTAAGTGCATTTTTGCAAGGACTCCCCCCAAAATTATATAGGATGGTAATTTCAAAAAATATCCAAACACTTCACCTTGCAGTGCAAGAGGTAGGACGAATGATAGAATTGACTTAATTGTAGCGAATCATAGTAAGGCAAAAATAAATAACATAAGAGAGTCAAAAAAAAGCTCATCACCCTTGAAGGATAATGATCAGGAGAACCCAAATTTCTTTGCAAAAGATAATTCCCCAGTTCCACAAAAAACCAGAATACAAGATGTAGCCAGGCAAAAAACAGTACGTTTTCAGCATATGAAGCCAAACATTTATAAGAGTAACCCAATAATAAAATGTTACAACTTTAATCGAGTGGGACTTATCGCGAGAGAATGTCGTTTTAAAAATGGAATGGCAACATCATTTAATGATGAAACCACTAGAAATACACGATATTATGGAAATTATTTGTTCGGGAGAACAAATTTTAATACCAGAGGCGCACAAGGTTACACACAGGACGCAATATTCCCACAATACCCTCAAGTCCGCCAACCAGCACCTAATAATGTATACCGACAGAACCCGTATAACTCTCCCCCAGGACAAAATAATTATCGGCCGACGGCAAATAGTTAACTGGCCCGCGAGAAATGAAAATTTCTCGAGCCGACGGCACTTGCAGTCAGCACCAACAGCCGGCACAAATGCCAGAAATACAAATTATCGCAATAATGCGTGGCAAAGGAGGACAGATGTGAATCAATTAAATGCGTCTATGGAGCCTCACGTATCTGAACCTCCGTCACAAGCACCTATATATGAAATTAATTCCCAGGGAAACGCATCAGGCCCCTCAGAAGAATAAACTGGACCCAGATGGGGCCTCGAATATTTTACAGGTCCAAGCCCATAGTAGTACCGTCCTTTAGTGATAATAATAATAAATTACCCATATTTAATGATTTTTGTGTGGCAAATGTTTACTTTAAAGCTTTAGTTGACAGTGGTGCAACAGTTAACATTATAAGCTCAGACATATTTGATATATTGCCCCCGCATATCAAGCGACGGAAAAATGTCAATAATCCGAACTTAACTAGTGTAACAGGGCATAAGTTGAACGCAAAAGGTTCAATTCGCCTTGACGTGAAAAGAGATAATAAAATTTTCCCGACAAATTTTGCAATATGTAATAATTTTCCGTATGAAGCCATCATAGGCGCAAATTTTTTAAGGTCTAATAAGATATTGTTAGACGTAGCTAATGAAAGGCTCGTGTATCCGGCTAAGCCAAGAGGTTCCCCTCCTTCAACCTTTACCTCAAGGAATATTAAACGAAATTACAAAGAAGATGTAACAGTTAATAAAATTTCCGACGGTATAGTGCCACAATCCTTTGAACCTTTTGTAGCGAGACATAAGGTACATCCTCTACAAAGAGGACGGGAAATAACTAGAAATCCTTTTGCTTATTCCGTGCGATATCGGAAAGAGGAAGTAAATGTAGATAATAAGTGGATTGAATCTGCAAAAATAAAAATTGGAGATATGCGACAGTATAGGTCAAAAGAAATCAAAGAGATAGTGGAATTGTGGAAAAAAGTAGGGAATCGCAATGGAGTTCAGGCGCAGCCAACGTTGTTGTCAAATAATAATAATCTAAATTTAGCAGACAATAAAAATAAAGAAAATTATTATGGATTTGCAATTAGAAAAACAAAAATTCCACCCAGGACAATGCAAAGGATCCAAATATCTCAAATGGTTGAACCGGTGGATAGCAAATCCGAAATATGGTTCGCCATCCCATCAAAAGAAATTCCCGAAAATTTATTATGTGAAGAACAAATTATATCTTATGACAAAGGTGAAGGTTTTATTTGGGTGACTAATAACCATGAAAATGATATTATTACGATAAAAAAGGGAACATGTTTGGTTCAAATCCAAACTATTTCGGAAAATGACTTAAATAAGTGGGTAAATTCAAAAAGAAACCTAGTTAATAGTATTAAAACCTCAACTAACAAATACCCCCTGACTAAAACGCAATTTTTAAATAAGTTAAATATGGAACATATTTTTGACTCGGAACTCAAAAAGAAATTATGTTATTTATTTTGTATTTTTAGAGACGTATTTTCAACGTCTTAAATTGATGTAGGATTTATACAATTTTACCAACAATATATTTTAACGACGGGGTTGCCTGTCGCGAAACAGCCGTATCGTGTACTGTATAAACATAAAGAGTGGCTAAAAAATAAAATTCGTGAGTTAGAAAAAAATGAGATTATACGCCCCAGCATAAGTCCCTATTCAGCCCCAGTGATTTTAGTCCCAAAAAAGAATTGAGATATGAGACTTGTAGTAGATTATAGAGCTCTAAATAAACAAGTTGTGAGTGATAAATTTCCCTTACCAAGAATAGATGAGATTCTTGACTCTATATCATGTAAAAACAAAGTCTTTACTTCTTTGGACCTCACCCAAGGCTACCATCAAGTGAAAATAGCCGAAAAAGATGTCTATAAAACTGCATTTTGTACAATCGACTGTGGTTCATATGAATATCTCAGAGTACCATTCGGACTTAAAACGAGTTCAAGCGCGTTATGTAGACCCTTATTACATTTATTAAGAGGATTGAAGAATATTATTCATTTTGTTGATGACGTTATATGCGTAGGGGAAAATGTGGAGCAACATTTAGCAACGTTAGCAAAGGTGTTTGAAAAATTCAGAGAAGGCAATTTAAAATATCGGCCTCAAAAGGTTAATCTATTACAAGAAAAAATTAAATTTTTAGGAATGGTAGTGACGCAAGGAGAAATATCCCCGGATCCGGATAAAGTAAAATGCGTTGAAAGGCTCAAACCCCCTAAGACTATGAAGGAACTAAGAGGAGTTTTAGGTCTTACTGGATACTTCAGAAAATTTGTCTGAAATTATGCCCAAATTGCGAAACCACTTACGGAATTAACCAAAGGGAACTCCCAAAATGTTGCCTGGTCCCAGGAAGCCCAAACTTCCTTAGACCGTCTCAAAAAGGCACTCACCTCGGAACCCATATTAGCACTCCCAGATTTCGAGAACGGAAGGTTTGTAGTTACGACTGATGCCAGTTCCAAGGGCATTGGCGCTATTCTTTCACAAATAATCCCAGTAGAAAACCCCAATCCTCCAGAGGAATCGTCAAAACAAAAAGTAATAGAAAAGGTTATATGTTACTCGAGCAGAACCTTAACAAAGGGTGAAAGTAATTATTCTGCCACCAATTTGGAATTATTGTCTATAATCCATCACTTGGATAAATTTAGACATTATTTGATTGGTAGGAAATTCATACTACGTTCAGACCACAAAAGCTTGCAGTACCTGCATACATTTAAAAACCCCACGGGAATTCTAGCTAGATGGATTATGAAAATCCAAGATCTTGATTATGAGTTTGAATACTTAAAAGTCAAACAAAATGCAGCATGTGATTACTTGAGTAGGTTTCCGGAAGATGAGCCGTCTGAAACCGAACGAAGTGAAGTTAATACTATTAACGGTAAGATTAAAGGTAAGAAAAATAAAATTAAAAAATTAGAGGAAGAAAATAAGATTAATTACCGTTCCTTATCTTTGGAAAATGTAAAAAGAAATCAATAAAAATATAGAATGTATTTAGCACTTATTAATTATTTTGTAACTGATGATACATTACCAGATGAATACAAAATCCTTAGAAAAGAAATAGATAATTTTTACTATGATTTCGATGAAGGAATATTATGTAGAATAGTAACTGATGAGGCAAATAGAAACCAAACTTCAATAATACACGTATTACCAGAAAAATTAATAATGCCTGCTTTTGAATATTTTCATTCGGATATTGGTGGACATTTGGGAGTAACAAAGACCTTCCATAAATTAAAACAATATTTCTATGTGCCAACGGCATTAACAAAACTTAAGGAATATTACAGTGCTTGCGAAAAGTGTAACTTGAGGAAAAACCCCCAAGCTTACCCCAACCCCCCTATGGGACGAGTTCCGGTAGTGAGATTCCCCTTTGACATCGTCTCATTTGACCTCTATGGGACGAGTGGAGGTTTACCTGTTTCAAGCAGGGGCCATACTTGTATTCTTTCGGTCATAGATAACTGTTCAGTATTTACCTCTGCAAAAGCTTTAAAAAATCAAGGCGCGTAGGCAACGAGCAAGGCGCTGTATAAAAAATTTTTAAAATTTGGAATCCCAGATAAATTCATAAGTGATAATGTGAGTAACTTTGTTTCAAAGGTAACTAAAGATCTGATGAAATTTCTCAACATAGAAAAATTAGTAACATCCCCTTATCATCCACAAGCTAATGGAAAAATAGATAATAGACATAAAATATTTTCAAACATATTACGCATTTATACAAAAGACAACAGAAACGATTGGGACCTATTTTTACCTTATCTAACGAATGTAATTAACACTGCATATTCTGAAGCAACTCAGGACAATCCTTTCTACTTACTCTTTGGTCGCGAATATAGAATCCCATATGATGAAATTATAGAGTCTCGGCAATATTAAAATAACTCAGAATACTATAAACAAGAATTCATAAATAGGATGAGAAAAACTTATAAAATAGTAAGACAAGAATTGGGAAAATGTAAAATAAATCAAGAGATAAGAAACCTACCCAAAGTCAAAGGAAACATAAATTTTAAGATAGGAGACTGCGTCTACCTGAAAAATGAAGCAAAGACAGAAGGCAAGAAACTTTCTAATAAATATTCCAGACCGTACAGAATAATCAAAACGTATGATAATAGTTTTACATTTAAAATGGTAAATCCCGATAATGGAAGAACCTATAAGGCACATGTTAGCCGAATAAAAAGAGCCAAATTTCCGGAAAAATGGGTATCGCATCCCTCATCCACTGAGTCATCAGACGCAGAAGATGAGCCCCCTAAGTCAAGATTAGCAGAGCTAAAACCCTTCAATCTCAAACAAGATTATTTCGAAAATGAAAGTGATCAAGAGAACTTTGAAGAATTCTTAGCTATGAAAAACCTAGTTATTCCAAAAAGAAAATCCCTAGTACCAGCGAGAATAAAAACGCCAAAAACCCCAAACAGTTCATCGTCAGAAAGTGCAGGAGAACTAGACTATACGATATCTCCTAAAACACACTTTTTCCCCGATAAAATTTTGACTCCTTGTCCCCCCAAAAGATTCCCAGACGATATGGTTTCCCCAGCTACACCAAGAGAGAGACTACTGTCACTACGGGAAGAATTGAACAGAACAGTAGCAACCCCGGGCCTCATTGTGAAGAAAATTTCCCCTAAAGATTCGATTAGGACAAATCTGCGAGGAGCAATGGATCTTATAAATTATCCCATAAAAACTAGGCAACGTAAGTTTCCTCAGTTCCAGACCCCCCAGGAGGACCAGGAAGGAAACTCACATTACAGAACCGTATCTAAATTCAAACCCAAACCGTTGACTTCATTTAGGGACACGCGCCGGCCCCGAGAGCCCCACCACCCTGACTTCCGTACCGTTCCACCATGGGGGACCCACGCTAAAACCTTGGTGTACTCTCCTAGTTCGCACTACACTTTAAAATCGCCCGATTTGAAAAAACCAGGCGAAAGCTGAGAAGATAAAACTTCTACTTCGAGAGGAGTAGAAATTTACGAAGAAAGGGCCGGCGATACCTCAAAAACACGAAGCGACACCTTCGAAAGATCTAATGTCGAATCATCAATATCCAGTTCCGAATAACCAGACGATTAATCAGATCAATTGGTAGTTAAAGAAACAGCGAAATCAAAACCAACTTCAGCGGCCACGCACGCAAAAGAAACAAAATTGAAAGGGCAAGAATTTTTGAAAAGACAATACAAGAAATTTGACCTCATATCACTAGCTAAACCAAAGAAAAAAAAACCGCAAGAAGCAGAAGAAAAAGTAACAACACAGTCGGGCAGAACGGTCAAAAAACCTGACAGATGGAAATATCCCTAATAAATGTCAACTCAGGTATTCATGTAGTAGGGAGATTGTCTCCACAACCTTCGACTGGTTAGTTTCTTTTTATTACTCGTCGTTGGCGGTGGATTCCAAATTCATTATTAAAAATCAACTTCTTAACATAATAGAATTAGTAATATTCAAATAAAATCGACAAAGTCAGAGGTGAAAAAAAAAAAAAATAATAATATGTAATAATAAATAAAAATAATACAGGATTAGTGATCAAAACATTAGTGATCAATATCAAATGTGTTAAGTATGAAGGCATACATCATCCCCTATCAGAGATTCAATACTACAAACAATTTTTATTTGACCCGGAATCAGAAGAATATAAATCCCTAGGTTGTAAACTTTTTTTAATACGTATGAAAACATATAAAAGAAAAAGAGACGCATATAAAAAAAACAGCAGGAAGGTTAAAAGAAGAGTATAAAAGGTAAATTTAACAAAAGAAAAACATAATAACTATAATCCCCATAGTATCCTCAATGTAAGAGTTATTGTAGTTTCACCCGCAAGGTATTATTCATTAAAATTAAAATCAAAAACTTCTAGATACCCGCTGACTTCTGACGATTGCTCACGCGTACAGCCTTCACCGAACCAACATAAAACGGAACTAACGATTTCGCCGGTCTTTTCGTCGGAAAATCAGAAAGAGATAACCTGCTTGGAATGTACTAACCTCTTTAGGTAGATAATTAATTTATTAATAAAATGAAGAAATTTTCCAGTTGCCCGCAATTAAGTACACCACAATTAACGTCAGATACACCACAACATATTTATTCACAACGCCTCGGGTATAAAAAATGTCATAGTCTAAATAATGTAAATAAGTCATTAAATGACTATGCATTAATAAAAGTAGCATAAGAATTAGATTTTGTCACGTTAAATTTCCTTCTAAAAACACCTAGAAATCCCCTAGGTGACAGGGTAATCTTAAGAATAGTGGCAAGTTTAATAAATTGTAATTTTATTCCAAGGACGAGCCCCAAAACAATAGAAAAAACTAGATTGACGGCTATTATGACATTTAGAACTCTCTTAAATAAGATCCCAATGTCGAAATATCCCCTAATTGCTGAATTTATCGCGGAAAACCTGTGGCAAACCCAAGACGAAAATGGTATCGCGACAATATGGCCACTTAAATTTCTCACATTACTAATCGATCGAGGGTATAACTTACTAAATGGAGGAAAATTCCTCACAAGTTTGCATAAGAATTGCTTGAGTTTTGACGGCGTAAACCCCAAAGTAAGGTCCAATACATTGGAAATTGCCGTACGAGATTACAATGACATAAAGAAAATTGTGTTAAATCTTTTTTAAGAAGATGAAAATTTTGGAGCCAAAACATTTCCCAATTTTGATATTATTATACGTGAACAAAAATATTGCAATGTGTCACATATGCAATTAATTTTTAAAGTAGTGAAAGTCATAAATAATCGACTTTCCCTAGCCGAGCAATGTCGTAAGGTAATTTGTGAAAATATGAACAAAAATAACATAGCAAACACGTTGACTAACCTGGAACTCCCGAATGATTTGTTGGTCTATTTAATGCATATGGACATAAATGAAAATAAAAAAAATAACATGGTATTTGAATTGAAATTTCTAAGCACAAAGGTGTTAACATGGGAAATTCATCGCCTCAATACCATGTTAGCACGATCAGAAACACGGAAAAAACTACTGAAAGATACGGCAATCTTGAAATTGAATATAAATGAGCATGGAAGGAATTATATTTATAAATAAAATTAAAATGTCCCTACAGTAAGACATATCGTAAACCTGTTTTAAAAGTTTACTCCCTTGAAAGTATACATATAGAATGTAGACACAATAAATTAAGTAACTTGATAAATTAAGGTATATCCTATGATAAGTTAAACCATATAACTACCTAAACGCTCTCGTGTAAAAGGATAATTTTCGCAGAGTCTAATGATTTTACTTATAATAATGTCAATAAGGTCTGTGAAAGATTGATAACGAAAATAGGCTACAAGTGAATTGTTGTGTACGTTAGCTGCTTACTTATTTATGTGCCAATTATTAAATACAAAAAATATACTTCAAACACTTAGTTAACAACTGGCAAGTGGCGTATATTTTCTGTATATGTTTGAAGTATATCTCGACTATTCATAACAGTATATAATCACTAGATAAAGAGAGAATATCCATAATAGTTCCAATTTTAAGACGTTTTTCACCAACAAAGACTGTAATATGCTTATAAATCATTCTTTTTTATATCATTATGTAAGATAGTTCTAGAATTAAATCAACAAAAATCATCATAAAATGGCCCAATTTAAAATTATAAGAAAAAAAAGAAAAATATCTAAAACAAATGTTCCAAAAAATAGATAAAATTAATAACAGATTGATTTTAGAAACAAGAAAAAAATGAGGCTTAAGAACATTATCATAATCCTCGTTGTTCACGCAGCAGCCCAAGATATTGTAAAACATGGAGTTATATTTAAGCATGAAAATTCTCTTTTAGCCAGCCACAACGTATTAAAAATCTTTATGAAATTAGATCCCAAACCATTTGAAACATTATTACAACAAGTAATGAGACTAAAGAAAAATACAAATGAACTCAAGGAATCCATATTTCAATTCCTGAGGTTAGATAAAGGATTACAGGCCAGTAAAACGATGCATAGTAAAGACAACAAAGAATTCCAAGCTCCAACTCTCCCAAAATTAAAATCAAAATTTGTAATAGATGATTTTGACAAAAAAATGGCGGAAATAGAAATGGCACTAGGAACCAGTACCAGAGAAAATAGAAAGAAAAGGTCACCGAATAACATTGAGCGCTTAGAAAAAGATCTAAGTGCGATGAAACCCGTAAAAAATACCCAACCATTGACTCCAGAGACGGAAAAACTGTACGATAGAAATTACGCGATGCTAAATGAATTACCTAGCCTATGAACCTTTCTCAAGTAATTATGGCAGGATCATGACGAGAAAAACGTCGCGAAGCAAATATTATCAAAACTCGCAAAGGAAAAATACTAACAACAAACTATTAACCTAAAGGAATTAAAATTTTCAAACATACAGCAAGATAATGTAAACGAAAATATTACCGAAAGAAAAGAAAAAGACACAAAAACGACCACGTCTGTTTATGAAAAATCAATAAGAGAAATACAATCTTCAATGTCGGAAACTAAGACGAGCACGGTCCCAGAAAAGAGCGCATTTAGTGAACATTCACCTGTAAATTTGACCACACTGACCTATCTGAAACCGACAATAATAACAAAATGGACTTGGTCTAAAGGGCCCACGTTTACGCGCACCCAGCCGAAATTCATATTTACTATAGGCATGAACGCAGGAACCCCAGTAAAACATACCGAGATACAAACAATAAAAGTACAAGCGGTTAAACCAAAAGAAAAGAAAAATGGCAACAAAAAAGAAGAAGAAAATGACTACGTACACAAGAAATGTTGGACCATATACGGCAAACGCACTTGTGCTAGATTAGCAATGGCCGTCGAGCCAGCAACAGAAGATATTGATCCATTACCTGATCTAAGCGAGAAAAACGCCCAAAAGGTGTCGACTCACCAAGCATTTTTAATATTATACAGGCAAAGATTACAAGCCTTGTTTGAACCATTTAATACAGAAATAAAAAAATTAAAACGCAGTACGACGAGCATTTTTGAAGTATTTTTTCGAAGAAGCAAACATCAGAGACCGACAAGCTTAATCCCCATCATAGGAGAACTCGCCTCCCGTCTGTTTGGTTTAACAACGGAAGCAAACCTGAATATCTTAAGGGAAAATCTAAAGAAATTGAACAATGCCATGAACATAACGTTACATTTCCAGAAAATACAAGCGAGTATAGCTAACTACCAAAGAGATAAAGTCGAAATGATATCCAAGAAAATCTCAAAAACTGTAAATGTAATGAATTACTTAAGAAATGAAGTAGATCGTGTGGTAACAGATTCAAGCCTTACCATGGTACCGCTCAATATGATTACCATGTCATTACTTAATCTTGCAGCTGAAGTTGGCAAGTTCGAGTTCGATTTATTTGCCCTCACGGGAGGACCCTCATCATACAACTTAGTAGACCCTACGAACTTAAAAAGCATTCTAGATGAAATTAAAACGCACCTAACGTTTGGTTTACATTTACCTATAGAACCAGAAGTATCAAATTTATTCCTTTACTATACAAAGTTAAAACTACACATCACGGAAGTAAATGAATAATTATTCGCAGTAGTGACAATTCCATTGATAAACCAACAATCGATATATGACTTGTACAAAATCTCGACCTTCCCCGCTAACATAAAGAAAACGAACTCATTTATGACTATCACACCTGAAGCTGACTATTTACTTGTTGATCAAGATAGACGGAAATATGCCCTGGCAAACCCTCAAGATTTATAAGAGTATGTGTCATTCAAAAAACTAGTTTGCCAACTTACGTTACCTATTTACAATGTCAAGTCTGGATCTTGCATGTTAGGTATATTCTTAAAAGACACGCAACAAGAAGAAATACCCGATTCATGCGAAGCCTTAATAGGAAGTAATAAACGAGAAGTATTCATACACCTTAGGAACGACCTTTGGTTATTTTCCGTTCCAAGAGAAACTGTTGGAACTTTATCTTGCTACAATAATACGGAAAAAATCGACCCGAGTTATAGAACTGAATTGCTACTACAAGATGTGGGTACGATAACTATAAAACAAGGATGTCGGCTCGTAACTAAAGAATCAACAGTTTAAACACAATTAATCACCACGAGTAAGAATATAATAAGTCCTAAAATAGTAAATTTTAAGGCAATCAACCTGTCGCATACTATTCCAAATATAGAGATAGAGGAAATAAAAACCTCAATATGGTCAAAAATAGAAAATAATAAAGGAACATTGACACTTACAAAAATAAAAGAAGCATTAGATTCCCAGATCCCCCTATTTACCAATGAAGACCAGAGATTAATGTACGTAGATGAGAGATACGGATTATTCTCAACCAATTTTTGGTGGAACATACTACTGACTTTGTGTGTCATTTTCGCGATTTCCTTAACTATAAAAGCCTTACTGAATTTCAATTATGGAAGAATTTTGAGAATAGGAAGGCAAGTTCCAAAGGAACACCACGAAGAAGTGGCAAAGATGCAAAAATTAAACCTAGAACCCCATGAGATCGCTTAAGCCCAGAAAAAGGGAAGACATTAGCAGACAAATGGATGTATTGAGGTCTACATTCGTCCTTACTGTGTCTATCTACCTCCATGTAGTATCGTTTACGTAAACCCGTGTGGCTATGACGCTGCAACATGTGTTTCTTTTACAGCACGGATGTGCGTGAACAGTGCAGGCATGAAATGTGTTGTAAAGCCTGACCTTAAAATTTAATGATGTAGCGTAAAAGTTGTTTAAATGATTATTATAAGTCTATATAAAATTAGTTAGACGTTAAAAGGGACTTAAATAAAGTGTATGTAATAGTGTATTCTAAGGAGTATAATGAGAAACCTTGCTTCACAAAAACTGATTTCCTATATCGTTATTATGATAACCTAAAAGAAATTCCTATGTTTAGGAATTTCCAAGGGAAGACTCATAAGTGTTCCCACATGCGTAATAAAAATTTCATTTCGTAAAAATCAATGTATGTATATAATAGTGTCAGTGCATTTAAATTGCTTTATAAAGTGAAATGTGCCCACTTGATGCATGACCCACTGGTGTCATGATTACTCATCTTAAAGGACATGTGATTCTGCCGAGTTATTTTATTTCAGGAATTGGGACGACGTAATAATCAGGCCAATGCATAAACCAGTGCAAGCATATCCCAGTAGCACCTATTTTCATCACGTTTCAACCAACGAAGAGTACTCGCCATAAAGCCCAAGGAAACCTCATCCAAGCTTCGCACACCAAATCACGGATACATTTCGATCAAGGAAACGATGATCGTTCAACGAAGAATAATTTCTTCAATTACAAATTGTATTATATATCAGGTAACAAGTCTCAAATATCCAGTACCTTATAAACATAACAACCTGAGAATTCTATTATCAAACATAAGACGTAAATGAATATATCATCTTTAATAATAAAACTGATGAACCCACTTTACCACGTTGAGTGCGTTAAAGAATCAAAGTAAGAAAAGCTTTACACATCAACGATTTACACTTCAAGTCACCTTCGAATATTTCTCCATTATAAAGTCATAGAGACAATAGAGACATTACCGTAAACATTATGAGATAATTTTTGAAACATGAACTTGAAAACCAAATCATTGAAATCAAAACAATTCTAGTGACAACCCCTATGTGACAATGTACTCCTACCACGAATCATAGACAGTATGCTAAAGGAATTATTAAAGTTTAATGTCGACGCGCCCCAAATTTAAACGTCATTCCCTCATGATTTACCAAGGAATCATCATATAAGCTAATGGAAACTAGCCATGCATGAACAATTTTATAAACTATAATATTTAAGTGCACGAAGAAACAGTTTTACCAACAAATACATTCTCTTCATAATTGAAGATAACCCAAAGACAGTACGCCATATCCTGTGGTCTTCAAATAAACAACACTTCTATCAGCAACGTAATCCCAGTGCTCAAGACTTTAACAACAGAGCACCCTTCCAAACATCTAAATACAACAGGTGAAAACGAACCCTAATGGTGAAATTCTACGCACCTGCAATCAGAGACTTAATCATTTCGTCTGAGATGAACGCATCTACAATGAGACACTAATCTGTGAAGGAACTATATATGAAGTATCTCTTCTGTTCCAACAACACTAGTAAAGGACAATAAATCGCAGCAAAAAAAGCGAGTACACTAAAGGACACGTGTAGTGGTAAAGTAGGTGTGAATTTATATGACGTTTTATTGACTTTGATAACTTAACGATATTGAATTGTATTATTGGTGTTTACACAACAAACGACCAGAGTGAAAATATTTCTAATAGTGAAAATGGTAATCCAATAGTGAGTTTTATAAATTATTCATTAATGTATCAATACATACTTATGTATAACTATTTTTATTATTGTCCTATCATTCCTTAACTAGCATATTTAGAAATAATTTAAAGATAATATTGAAAAAAAAAAAAATTTTTTAACATTATTCTAGTGATATTAAGATTACAAATAATTTATAGAAATATATTAATTATAAGTGGTAGATGTAGAAAAAAAAAAAAAAACTTGGTGTAAGTAGCTATCTTAGTCCGATAGAGGAAACTTAGCAGACAAAAATAAGAAAAGTAATATAGAAAGAATTTTAATCGCTTAAGAACAAATACACTTATAATGACATAAAAACAGTTAAAAATCGCATAAAACAAATAGTAGACGAATTTCAAAAAATTTAAAAAAACCTATAGGCAAGCAAATACTAATCACGGGACGTTATTCAAAAACGTGATGGGTGATATGTACGAAGTACAATGTTTTACTTTAAAATATGAAAAGTTTACTTCATTATAAATACGCTTCTGATGCAAATCAAACCCCTTTAATTAAGCTTAGAAATCTGCCTTAAATTCCCATTTATTTATCAGCCAAATATCCCTTTAAAAAGTTCAAAGCAAAAGGTGATTAATTTCAAATACAAAAAACTTCATGAATACTCTGTATAGATCCGCATTCTTTGTTCTACAAAACAAAGGAATTGCGAACATTTTCAAGCGCTTTTGACAGATCTGAAAAGCAGAAAAATACGGGTTTTTTGTAAGTACAATACTAATGAGACGGATTGGAATTTCGTTGAAGTATTTTCGAAAGACAAAAGCGGGACATTGTAAAACTTAATTTGGTAGTTTTTAGAAGTACTCTCAGGAATTTGTATGTTTAATGATCAGAATATCGCGAAAAAAAACTATTGGATAGTTTTGGCCGCATAATGTCTGATTTTGCCAGCATAAGAGTAAAGAGACGGGCCCTCCGTGTGGAGATGAACCAATCAGAAAAAAGTGTTTATTGGTCAGAAGCAAACTTCGTATTATATAGTTGTGAAGAAGTTTTTTTCGAGAATTATGTTATAGGCTTTTATGATTATGTTATGAGCATTCCTGATATAATCACTGTCATTCCTGTAAGAACATTTGCTGTATTTGCCTTTGCCTACTGAAGTTTGAAGTCGTATGTTTAATCATGTAAGTCCAATAAACCTATTACTTTTCTATTTTTACAGTCTTAATTTATATGTTCGTATCTAGATCCCAAGAGTAGCCCTCTAGTTCGTATATTATCCATTGGTAACGCTTCCCAAGGTATCTGATAATTTCACGAAGGATATTTATATGCCTGGACTGACGACGCTCGGGCAATGTTGGTCTCTTCCCAAGGAATCCTAAGTCAATCCACAACATAATCAACAAAAAACCCCCCCATAACATTTGGCATCTCTGCGCTAACGCATTTCAAATTTCTAGGAAACCCTTTCCTACGTTAATCTCTTCATCTCATAAATTTTCCTAGCTAAACTATTAGGGTTTCGTTAGAATATCAATTTACCTCTCCGACTTAAAGCTCCGTGAAGCCGTATTTAAAAATAGAATTTCTATCTCTTTAGACTCCCGCATAATTCCAAGATAACAAGTGATATCAATTATAATTCCTGACACTAAAGATCAATGAAGCCCTATTTGAAAATAGAATATTAATTTTTATCTCTGACCTAATGAACGTTTATCCCTCAGACCTAAGATTAAAGAAGCCTTAATGTTTCTTAATTCTCCCCTTTGTGAATCAATAATTTCCCCTAGCGATTATGTAAATCAAGTTCACATGTGCTACTCGTGACAGGACCACGTGGTTTATGGTTTTCCAAGTGAGAAAGTTCCTGTTTTTCCAAGTGAGAAAATTCCTGTTTTTTCATTCTCACTGAGAAAAACATATAACAGACATGAATTGCTGTTGACATCCATAAATGTGACAATGTTCCTGTTTTTCAAATTCTCACTGACAAAAACTATTAAACATCCATGAAAAACATCAAATAAATCGACCGACACACATAACCATCCATGAATTATGTAAAAAAAGTTATAGGTGGCAGCAGGGGTGCGTGATCGCGCCTCCTGACCCTTCTCTACTTATAATTGGGGAAAAAATAAACAATTGGATATTGTTATAATTTATGTCAAGCCAAGTAGTTGCAAGCAAGAATTTGCGCGACGTTTTGCTTAGTGCCATATAAAACCGTAAAAAAAAAGAAGGAAGCAAAATTGATGATAACTGTTAGTTCCTTTAGTGTATATCAAAGAATATTCAAAACTTATAAGGATTGAACTGGCTCTAGTGTCAAAAACATTTTTGGGCGTCTAATTTCTAACGGTGCCTACTCATTAATATGTCAGGGATTGTCCTTTCTAGGGGGACCTCAATGTCCATAGCTAAATCATGGGAACGACTCCATTCCCAGGGTTAGTCAAATAGCCAATCCCTGGAATTTCCATTTCGGAGGAATTCTGGCAAAGTGGGTATTTTGGAAGTTAGTCCATATTTCGCCTTCGTCTTAACTGTGAAAAAACGAAAATCACATTTAAAATATAAATAAAAAGTGTAAATATCAATAAAAATCAGCTTCTTGCAATTTGAGAGTCTCTTTTACCCAAAAGTGCTCCATACTTGGCTTCTCTGATACTTTAGAGCTTAGTCGAGTGTAAATAAAGCAGAATTCTAAATGAGAGATATTCACACTTTGAAAGATTAAGAGAAAGTCCAATGGTATGAAGTTTAGATGCTATTGTTGAGACAGACAGGGAAAGCCCCTTTTTAGTCCTACTGATGAAAAGGATATCATCTGCGTAAGCAAGATAAGAGATGTTAACGGAATTAAGAATGCAAGTGGGTGGGATAGAAGAAAGAACAGATGATATACAAAAATTAAAATAAAAGGAGAAAGGACGGCATTCTGCCGGACTCCATGCCGCACTGGAATTTTGCTTTTGGAAAACACTCATGTCCGTTTTAATTCGCAAAAAAAAGTGGAATACCAATATCTAAGAAGAAAAATTACCTAACATGTTAATACCGTGACTAAAAGGGAAAAAATAGCTTGGGAATGGGTAACGGTGTCAAAGGCCTTGGAGAGATTTAAGGCGCATAAATGTAACTCGAATCCATTTTTAGTCGCCTCAGTAAGAACGTTCGCCAAAACTCGATGTGCTTGCTGGCAACCTACCCCAGCTGAAAACCCGATCTGGTTTTCACCGAAGTATACGAAAGAGTTAATTGAAGGGAGGAGAACATACTCAAAAATTTTACTTATATTGCAAGAAACCGTTATTGGCCTCTAAGATGCACACTCAATCGGAATTTTTCCTTTTTTCAAAGTTGAGGTAACTCTTCCGCACAAAAAAACGTTCAGGCACAAACGAGGTACATAGACACATTTGGAAAAGAAGTAGTAGTTGTTGGGCAAGAGCTGGACAATCAACTTTTAGGTGTTTGGCACTTATGCCATCACCATCAGTAGAACTTGACTTAAGCTTCTTCATAGCTAGTACCACCGAAGAGAAATGAACTGGGAGGATCTGGTTCTGGCGGAGTGAGGTAGGAAGCGCAGAATTAAGAAGCTTCATAAATGTAGCATGAACAAGATGGTTTACGGTGTTAAAAATCTGATCCTAACATTTGCACCAAGCCGCAGGGCTAATTGGGGTACTCGTTGAAAAAGAAACATCAAATTTATCTGAATTTACTACCTTTTTCCAATCTGAATTACTTGTCGGGAACTTACAAATTCTTGATTTTGCAGATCTTAAATACTTTTTGTGCTCTAGTTTAGTTTTCTGTTTAAGCTCAAATACTTCGCCGTTAAGTGGCCGTCCGCAAGAAACCCATATACGCAGCCAAAATTTGGCTTTATTTTTCACTGTTTTTTTTACCTTGGTCCCACGACCATTCAGGCTTCCGCGTATTAAATTTTACAGGTTCCTCGGAAATGGCCACTCTTTCGGCTTCCTTTATACATGATATAATATCAAAATAAAATTTGTTCAAAAAATTCTCGTCATTTAAAAATTTAGATCCAACCTGAAGTAGCTAAAAATGAACTTTTATAGTAGACAAAAGATCTGTAAGAGCAAATATGTAAAGCGCCCCATTAGCATTATTCCAATTTCACCTGGTAAACCATCTACGATTCACGCGTGAAATATCTGGTGACAGAGAGATATCAAACGAAAAGGAAATTGGTAGGTGGTCTATATAGCTTTCTATTTAGTGAACAGAAACAATTGAAACCGATAAAATTGCTGAATTACTCTCTTCTACAATTCATAGTCTTTAAAACTTCCTCAGTGCATTATTTTCTTTATTGTTTGTACAACATTAAAGCAGTGTGATCCACGGCGTTATCTGTGACACCATAGCATGGATAAAAAAGAAAGAAGACGAAGATATTATACAATTAAGCTATCAATTCAGTTTATGATAAAAGTCCCTTACTTTCCATTCAAAAAGCCCATTTTGGTTTCATTTCTGTTTGAATTAATAAATTAAACTAACTCATCGTGCTTCGATGTGGTCTATATTTCAATACTAGCTTCAGACCTATTATCAAGAAGCTCAGAAATCTTTCATACTTTTTTCTGTCAATTTTCACTTCTGAAAAAACTGTGAATAAAGGCCGTATATTGTATGGTTTGTTTGTTGTAGTTTTTTTTTTTTGGGGGGGGGGGGGTCGTCACCCTTTATTAACACCATGACTGAACGCATTTATACCACTGGGCTTGAGCATCAAGGGGCAGGGGAGGTTGGCTTGAGCCTCAGAGTCCTGCTTTAGAAACTCCAATTATAGAGACTAAAGAATCTTTCAATTGCAACACATGACCAAACCCTAGAAGGGTAACCATTCGTAAAATTTAAAACACCAAAACGGAAATCGTAGTTACCATGGAAACGGAGGCATTGCACGAACTGACCTCCCCGATATGCTCATATTAAGATTAGCCAGCTTTTGTGCCATCACTGAGGTTTTATTATCTGAACCGATTGGAGAAATATTAAGGGTGAGTAGTGAAATTTACGTAAGCTTACCATCTACGTAACTTTTTGGGAAGCTTACCTTTCTAGAGTTAAAGGTATTATAGGTTGGTTTGTGCTTGTCGCTGGTAGTAAAAAAAAAAGCATGAAAAAAGCTTAAAATATCTTAAGTTTGTGTCTAGCCAAGGAAAGCTTCTGAAAGGATGCCAGCCCCAAAAATGTGGTCAAGTACAAAAACAAGCATTAAGCGTTTCATATATATTATCATAAATTAAAATGGGAAAGGGGAAGCGGGCCAATAATCCCAAGCGCCCTGCTTTTCGCCTTCCAATTATAGCCTACTCCCTAAACGATCTCTGAAAAATCATAAGTACAAAGATATTTACTACTTAAATAGTTTAGTATTGTTCGGTGTACTATACTAAACATGTAGTTTGAAGGAATGCCTGACTCCTGTAGAAAAGAATTTTTGCACGATTCTGATGTCATTAAGGTGTTACATGTCCACCTTTCTACTAAAATACATACGAAGTCTGAGTTTCAACGGGGCTATTTACATAGTTCTGGGCCTTTGACCCAAGGACTGTGTGGTCCGCATTGATTAGGACCTTTTAACCGTTCTGATTAAAACGAATAATTTTAATTTTAACATATATTTTTAATACGTATATTAGGGGGTTCGCCCCCTAGTCAATACCTCGTTCTTTACGCTAAAGTTCGAATTTTGTTCCAATTCTTTAAAAATGACCCCTTAATCACAAAGGCCGTTAATTAGCTCTTATGAAAGTACAATAAAATCTTTGGCTTAAAGAGCGAGGTTTGACTAGCTGGCGAATCCAATCATATACGTAATAATTTCTGTTCGTTTTAAGTTTTGATGTCACTTCTTACTTTCAGTTGAAAAACTTGTTTTTTTAATTTAATTTCGGATCATTTTTTTAAATAATGCTGGGAAATCCGGCGCCCCCTTCATAGCAATTTCCCTTCCCCCATGAAAACTTCCTCCATGATAAGATCCTCCCAAATAACGCCCTACCCCCTCCCCCGCTACCAGAAAAATCTCCCCTGAAAACGTATGTATACTTCCCAATAACCAATACTATATGTAAAACAGTAGAATGGCCCCTATTGATCCGGCACGTACCACGTGGTTTATGGTTTTTGTCAGTGAGAATTTGAAAAACAGGAATTTTGTCACATTTATGTCTGTTTTCATGGATGGTTATGTGTGTTGGTCGATTTATTTGATGTTTTTCATTGATTGTTATTGATGTTTTATGTTATTTGTCTGTAAGAGTTTGAAAACAGGAGATTTCACACATCTATGTATGTTTTAATGGTTTTTCTGAGTGAGAAGGAAAAAACAGGGGCTTTCTTACATTTATGGATGTCAACAGTAATTCTTGTCTGTTTTATGTATGTTAGTTGTCAGTGAGAATGGACATGCTCGACGTGAATGTTGTGAGATTGTTTGGCTAACCTAACCTGAGAACTTGATTTACATAATCGGCGGAGAAATTATTGATTCACGAAGGGGGAATACTCCGACGAGTACAACGTGGTTTATGGTTTTCTCACTGAGAATGAAAAAACAGAATTTTTCTCACTTGGAAAAACATGAATGTTCTCACATTTATGGTTGTTTTCTTGGACGGTTATGTGTGTTGGTCAATTTAGTTGATGTTTTTCTCGGATGTCAACATCAAATTATGGATGTTTTATGGTTTTTGTCAGTGAGAATGAAAAAACAGGAACTTTCTCACATTTATGGATGTCAACAGCAATTTATGTTCCAGTTTTATGTATGTTCGTTGTCAGTGAGAATGAAAAAACAGGAACTTTCTCAAATTTATGGAGGTCAACAGCAATTCATGTCGGTTTTATGGTTTTTGTCAGTGAGAACGGAAAAAAAGGAACTTTCTCATATTTATGGATGTCAACAGCAATTTATATTCCTGCTTTATGATTCGTTGTCAGTGAGAATGGACCTGCTCGACGCGAATGTTTTGAGATTGTTAGGTGAACCTAACCTGTCAACTTGATTTACATAATCAGCGGGAAAATTATTGATTCACGAAGGGGGAATTAAGAAACATTATGGTTTATTTGATCTTTAGGCGAACCTAACACGCGAAATTGATTTACATAATCGGTGTTGAAATTATTGATTCACGAAGGGGGAATTAAGAATCATAACGGTTTCTTTGATCTTTAGTCTAACCTAACCTGAGAAATTGATTTACATAATTGGCGGAGAAATTAATGATTGCCGAAGGGGGAATTAAGAAACATTATGGTTTCTTTGATCTTTGGGCTAACTTATCCTGAGAAATTGATTTGCATAATCGCTAGGGGAATGTATTGATTCACGAAGGGGGAATTAAGAAACATTATGGATTTATTTCATCTTAGGTCTGAGGGATAAACGTTCCTTAGGTCAGAGAGAAAAATTAATATTCTATTTTTAAATAGGGCTTCATTCATCTTTACTGTTAGGAGTTAGAAATTACATCACTTGTTATCTTATAATTATGCGGGAGGCTACAGAGATAAAAATTCTATTTTTAAATACGGCTTCACTGAGCTTTAAGTCGGAGAGATAAATTGATATTCTAACGAAACCTTAATAGTGTAGCTATGAAACCTTATGAGATGAAGAGAGTAACATAGGAAAGGGTTTCCTATAAATTTGAAATTTGAAAGCACAGAGATGCCAAAAACAAAAGGAACACGCTGAGATTACTTGTAGGGGATTATTTGGGTGAAACGGTTTTAGTCATTTTTGGGAATTATTTCGGCGAAACAGTTAGAGATATTTTGAAAGTTGATTATAGAAAAGGTTTTAGAAGAGGTTTTGAGTATGGTCGTTACAGTAAACAAATTTTACTTAAACAGTGTCGTGAGGTCCTCGGTCCCAAACCCACAGGGCTTCGATCATTCATACCCGATACAACTCGTTCTGAAACGCCAAAACCCAAACCGACGGAACCCCCCGGTACCCCCACGTTACACGGGGTCCCACCCGGCCCCCCAGAACCCCAAAGGCCCGCCCCCGGCCCCGTCTTTCGTTGATGTATGTTGTCTGAAACCTATAGTTTGGGATGAGTAGTTTGCTATTTTTGACTTTTCTGAGCTAGGTTTATTAGCCTTTCATAGGTATGTGTTGTCTGAAACCTATGATTTAGGATGGGTGGTTTGCTATTTTTGACTTTTCTGAGCTGGATTTCTTAGCGTTTCATAGGTCTGTGTTGTCAGAAAATTGTGATTTGGGATGTGTAGTTTGCTATTTGGACTTTTCAGAGCTGGATTTCTTAGCCTTTCGTAAGTGTTTGTTGTCTGAAACTTCTAGTTCGGGATGAGTAGTTTGCTATTTCAGGCTTTTATGAGCTAGGCTTTCCTAGTATATCCTAGGTGAATGTTGTCAGAAAATTATGATTTGGGATATATAAATTAATATTTCGGGCTTTTCTGAGCTAGATTTCTTAGTCCCTCATAGGTGTTTTTTGTCTGAAACCTATAGTTTGGTATGAGTAGTTTGCTATTTTTGACTTTTCTGAGCTAGGTTTCTTAGCCTTTCATAGTTGTGTGTTGTCAGAATCTTATGATTTGGGATATGTAAATTACTATTTTTCACTTTTCTGAGCTAGATTTATTAGCCTTTCATGGGTGTTTTTAGTTTGAAGCATATAGGTTGGGTTGAATAGTTGGCTTTTTGAATATTCTCTACTCGAATTATTATAATTAAGTAGGTGTGTGTTGTATTAAACTAATTATTTGGGATATGTA